>NC_080383.1:69368416-69668416 GCF_014773155.1 Arachis stenosperma
TTACCACACCAAACTTAAAAGGTTTGCTCGTCATCGAGCAAAAGAAGAAAGAAGAGAGTAGATGAAGGAGAAATAGAGGAGATGGAGGTGGCTTTGTGGTTCAGCCAAAGGGGGAGAAGTAGTGTTTAGGTTGTGTGAAAATATGAAGGAGTGAAGATGGGTTTATATAGGGGTGAAGAGAGGGGTAGGGTTCGGCTATGGGAGGGTGGGTTTGGGTGGAAAAGTGGTTTGAATTTGAATGGTGAGGTAGGTGAGGTTTTTTGAAGGATGGATGTGAGTGGTGAAGAGAAAGATGGGATTTGATAGGTGAAGGGTTTTTGGGGAAGAGGTGTTGAGGTGATTGGTGAATGGGTGAAGAAGAGAGAGAGTGGTGGGGTAGGTGGGGCTCCTGTGGGGTCCACAGATCCTGAGGTGTCAAGAAAAAGTCATCCCTGCACCAAGTGGCGAGCAAAATTGCTCTCTGTGCCAATTCTGACGTTAAACGCCAGGCTGGTGCCCATTTCTGGCGTTTAACGCCAACTTCTTGCCCTTTCCTGGCGTTTAACGCCAGTCTGGTGCCCCTTTCTGGCGTTAAACGCCCAGAATGGTGCCAGACTGGGCGTTAAACGCCCATTTGCTGCCCTTACTGGCGTTTAAACGCCAGTAAGATCTTCCTCCAGGGTGTGCTATTTTTCTTCCTGTTTTTCATTCTGTTTTTGCTTTTTCAATTGATTTTGTGACTTCTCATGATCATCAACCTACAGAAAACATAAAATAACAAAGGAAAATAGATAAAATATAACATTGGGTTGCCTCCCAACAAGCACTTCTTTAATGTCAGTAGCTTGACAGTGGGCTCTCATGGAGCCTCACAGATACTCAGAGTAATGTTGGAACCTCCCAACACCAAACTTAGAGTTTGAATGTGGGAGTTCAACACCAAACTTAGAATTTGGTTGTGGCCTCCCAACACCAAACTTAGAGTTTGACTGTAGGGACTCTGTTTGACTCTGTTTTGAGAGAAGCTCTTCATGCTTCCTCTCCATGGTGACAGAGGGATATCCTTGAGCCTTAAACACAAAGGATTCTTCATTCACTTGAATGATCAATTCTCCTCTGTCCACATCAATCACAGCCTTTGCTGTGGCTAAGAAGGGCCTGCCAAGGATGATGGATTCATCCATGCACTTCCCAGTCTCTAGGACTATGAAATCAGTAGGGATGTAATGGTCTTCAATCTTTACCAGAACATCCTCTACAAGTCCATAAGCTTGTTTTCTTGAATTGTCTGCCATCTCTAGTGAGATTCTCGCAGCTTGCACCTCAAAGATCCCTAGCTTCTCTATTACAGAGAGAGGCATGAGGTTTACACTGATGACTGGTCATCATATACCCATTTTTCAAGCTAATTTCACTTGTTTTGTTAGTCTTTATGCACTTTCTTGCATCCTAAGTAAGTGGTTTGGAATGAAAATGCATAACTTCTTTAAATCAAACAACCACCATGAAATTAATATTAACTCATGAGGTTTAAGCTAAATTTAATTGATTTTTAATTAATTTATAAGCCTTGTGAATTTAGTGATACTTGGAGTGGTTGTTTTGGTTTATTGTAGGTAAAGAAAAGAAGAAAAGAGGAAGCGTGGCTTAAGGAAGCGTGGCCCAAGAGAGAAAAAGTGTGGCGCAAAAATGGAGGAAGCAAGCATTGCCCTCCACAAGGGCACACTGCCCTCTAGGAGGGCAACATAAGGGAACAAGGCTTGAAAGGCAACTCTGCCCTGCCCACGACAAGGGCAGAGCACAAATCTGCGCCTTGGAATCAAGAAGATCAAAACATTGCCCTGCCTTCCTCAAGGGCAGTATCGGGCTCACCAAGGGGAGAAATTCAAAGAAAAAGTTCACCTTTGCTTGCCACAAGGATCGAACACGGCACCATGAGGAATCAAAGAACTAAGCCTTACTTTGGTGCCAAGAAAATCAAAGGAAAAAGTGTAGCGTGTGCATTGCCGAGTTTCGAACACGGGACTTCAATTTGGAGACATTGCCCTGCCCTCCGCAAGGGCAGGGCAGCATTTTGTTGTGGCACGGCCAGCACACCAAACTGGCGCACCAAAACATCACTCGGCAGCACCAGCAGCATGCACAGGCACCATTCTGGCGCGCCAAAAAGTTCCGCCCTGCCCTCCGCAAGGGCAGGGCAGCATTCTGCAGCAACCAAACGCGCACGCAAGCACCAACACGCACCAATTTTCTGCCCTGCCCTCCACAACGGCAGGGCAGCCTCCTGGAAGCAATCTTTCATGGGCCAAAAATTGAATTAAAAATCCAATTTAATTCATTTCTTCACCAAATCAAAAGCCCATCCAAATCCCAAGATCCAAGAATAGAAAGTGTATAAATAGGAGCTAGTTTGATGTAATTAGGACCTTTGATTGGATTTTTGAATTTTGCACTTTTGGCTTTGAGCTTTGAACATTCATTTTTGCAACTTTTCTTTGAGAGACTTCACCGAGATTTCTGAGAATTGGGAAGGAGAATTGATCTCTCTTCTTCCTGGTTCTTGATTGAGCATTTTTACTTTTCTTGTTTGAGTCTTGGGTGTTAAGAATTGAGGAAATTCTGTCTCAATCTCCACTCAAGAGCTCTTTACTCTCTTTTCTGCATAATTGAGTTCATCTACATTCCCTTTACTGCTTCTTCTTCAATTTCTTGTTAATTACTTTGGGAATTTAGATCTGGGAAGGCAATTGAGATCTAGGCTTTGCTACCTAGTCTCTGGAGACCTGAGATCACATTTTTCTTTTGGTTCTTCTGTGAACCTTTGCTGTACTTAATTTCCTTACTGTTTGAGTTCTAATTGCTTCTAATTCAATTTCTGCTCTATTAATTGTTGCAATTCAATTTCTCTTTGCTTAGATTCTGAAATCCCAGTCCTTAAATCCCTTTTTCATTCAAGCAATTTATATTCCTTGCACTTTAAGTTACTGCAATTTACATTTCTTGCACTCTAAGTTTCAGTCATTTAATTTCTTGTTCTTTAAGATTCAGTCCTTTTACTTTCAGTTTCTTTTAATTTCTGCAATTCTACCCTTCCCCCTTTACATTTACTGTTATTTACTTCCTGTTAAACACAAATCACTCAACCAATACTTGATTCGCTTGACTAAATCAACCACTAAACTAAAATTGCTCAATCCTTCAATCCCTGTGGGATCGACCTCACTCATGTGAGTTATTATTACTTGATGCGACCCGGTACACTTGCCGGTGAGTTTTGTGTCGGATCGTTTTCCGCACATCATACACTTGACCCTAGGTCACACAGAGCCTTCTTAAAGGTCATGGTGCCTATGGTACAAGGTATTGAAAACTTCCCAGGATCTTGTCTCTTTTGGGGTAATTTCTGCCTAGACAAGTCATCCAGTTCTTTGGTGAGCAAAGGAGGTTCATCCTCCCAAGTCTCATTGCCAATAACTTGTCATTTAGCTTCATGATTGCTCCAAGGTATTTAGCAACTTGCTCTTCAGTGACATATTCATCCTCTTCAGAGGAAGAATACTCATCAGAGCTCATGAATGGCAGAAGTAAATCCATTGGAATTTCTATGGTCTCAGTGTGAGCCTCAAATTCCCATGGTTCCTCATTGGGGAACTCATTGGAGGCCAGTGGACGTCCATTGAGGTCTTCCTCAGTGGCGTTCACTGCCTCTCCCTCCTCTCCTAGTTCGGCCATGTTGATGGCCTTGCACTCTCCTTTTGGATTTTCTTCTGTATTGCTTGGAAGAGTACTAGGAGGGAGTTCAGTAATTTTCTTGCTCAGCTGTCCCACTTGTGCCTCCAAATTCCTAATGGAGGACCTTGTTTCAGTCATGAAACTTTGAGTGGTTTTGATTAGATCAGAGACCATGGTTGCTAAGTCAGAGTGGTTCTGCTTAGAATTCTCTGTCTGTTGCTGAGAAGGTGATGGAAAAGGCTTGCCATTGCTAAACCTGTTTCTTCCACCATTATTATTGTTGAAACCTTGTTGAGGTCTCTGTTGATCCTTTCATGAGAGATTTGGATGATTTCTCCATGAAGAATTATAGGTGTTTCCATAGGGTTCTCCCATGTAATTCACCTCTTCCATTGAAGGGTTCTCAGGATCATAAGCTTCTTCTTCAGATGAAGCGTCCTTAGTACTGCCTGGTGCATTTTGCATTCCAAACAGACTTTGAGAAATCATATTGACTTGCTGAGTCACTATTTTGTTCTGAGCCAATATGGCATTCAGAGTATCAATCTCAAGAACTCCTTTCTTCTGATTCGTCCCATTGTTCATAGGATTCCTTTCAGAAATGTACATGAATTGGTTATTTGCAACCATTTCAATTAGTTCTTGAGCTTCTGCAGGCGTCTTCTTCAGATGAAGAGATCCTCCAGCAGAGCTATCCAATGACATCTTGGACAGTTTAGACAGACCATCATAGAAAATACCTATGATGCTCTATTCAGAAAGCATGTCAGAGGGACACTTTCTGATCAATTGTTTGTATCTTTCCCAAGCTTCATAGAGGGATTCTCTTTCCTTCTGTCTGAAGGTTTGGACTTCCACTCTAAGCTTACTCAATTTTTGAGGTGGAAAGAACTTTGCCAAGAAGGTATTGACTAGCTTTTCCCAAGAGTTCAGGCTTTCTTTAGGTTGTGAGTCCAACCATATTCTAGCTCTGTCTCTTACAGCAAAAGGGAATAGCATAAGTTTGTAGACCTCAGGGTCAATCTCATTAGTCTTGACAGTATCACAGATTTACAAGAATTCAGCTAAAAACTGATGAGGATCTTCCAATGGAAGTCCATGGAACTTGCAATTCTGTTGCATTAGAGAAACTAATTGAGGCTTAAGCTCAAAGTTGTTTGCTCCAATGGCAGGGATAGAGATGCTTCTCCCATAGAAGTCGGGAGTAGGTGCTGTAAAGTCACCCAGCACCTTCCTTGCATTGTTGGCATTGTTGTTGTTTTCGGCTGCCATGGGTTCTTCTTCTTTGAAGATTTCTGTTAGGTCCTCTACAGAGAGTTGTGCCTTAGCTTCTCTTAGCTTTCGCTTCAAGGTCCTTTCAGGTTCAGGGTTAGCCTCAACAAGAATGCTTTTGTCTTTGCTCCTGCTCATATGAAAGAGAAGAGAACAAGAAAATATGGAATCCTCTATGTCACAGTATAGAGATTCCTTGAGGTGTCAGAGGAAAAAGAAAAATAGAAGGAAGAAGTAGAAGAATTCGAACTTATCAAAAGAGATGGAGTTCGAATTGTTCATTGAGGAATAGTGTTAGTCCATAAATAGAAGGATGTGAGAAGAGGGGAAGAAATTTTCAAAAATTAAGTAAAAGATTTTAAAAACATTTTGAAAAATACTAATTAATTTTCGAAAACCAAGAGTGGAAAGGAAATCAAGTGATTTTTTGAAAAAGATTTTGAAATTAGAAATCAAAAAGATATGATTGAAAATTATTTTGAAAAAGATGTGATTAAAAAGATATGATTGAAAAGTTATGGTTTTAAAAAGATGTGATTGAAAAGATATGATTTGAAAAACAATTTAAAAAAAGATTTGATTTTAAAAATTAATGACTTGGCTAACAAGAAAAGATATGATTCAAACATTAAACCTTTCTCAACAGAAAAGGCAACATACTTGAAATGTTGAATCAAATCATTAATTGATAGCAAGTATTTTTGAAAATGGAAAGAAATTGATTTTGAAAAAGATTTGATTGAAAAGATATGATTTGAAAAAGATTTGATTTTGAAAAATTTTGAAAACTTGAAAAAAAATTTGAATTAAAAACAGAATCTTCCCTCTTGTGCCATCCTGGCGTTTAACGCCCAAAACACTACCCTTTTGGGCGTTAAACGCCCAACCAGGCACCCTGGCTGGCGTTTAAATGCCAGTTTTCCTTCTTCACTGGGCATTTTGAACGTCCAGTTTTTTTCTGTATAATTCCTCTGCTGTATGTTCTGAATCTTCAATTCTCTATATTATTGACTTGAAAAGACACAAATTAAAAATATTTTTTGGATTTTTAATAATGAGGAATAATCACAATGCAACTAAAGTCAAATAACAATGCATACAAGACACCAAACTTAGCAGTTTGTATACTACTGACACTTAACAAAATGAGAATGCATATGACAAACAACAAAAATACTCAAGATAAGAGAATTTAAAGATCAGAGCAAGGAAATCATCAAGAACATCTTGAAGATCACTTAAGACACATGAATGAATGCAAGAAGAACAGAAACATGCAATTGACACCAAACTTAACATGAAACTCTAGACTCAACAAGAAGCATACAATATTTTTGGTTTTTATGATTTTGTAATTTTTTTGGATTTTTCAAAAATTAAGTGGAAAAGAAAATAAAGGTATCAAAATTCTTAATGAGAATTCCAAGAATCATGCAATGTTAGTCTAAAGCTTTAGTCTAAAGGAATTAGACATGGCTAGCCAAGCTTCAGCAGGACATTGCATTCAAGAGCTAAATTGATGAGAATCAATCAGCTTTGGTGATGATAAGAACATCACCTTGAAACGCTAGAATTCATTCTTAAGAACTCTGAAGATAAATACCTAATCTAAGCAACAAGATGAACCGTCAGTTGTCCAAACTCGAAACAATCCCCGGCAACAGTGCCAAAAACTTGGTGCATGAAATTGTGATCATCAATGGCGCCATCAACATGGTACGCTCAATTGAAATCTCAACTCTTTATCACAACTTCGCACAACTAACCAGCAAGTGCATTGGGTCGTCCAAGTAATAAACCTTACGCGAGTAAGGGTCGATCCCACGGAGATTGTTGGTATGAAGCAAGCTATGGTCGCCTTGTAAATCTCAGTCAGGCAGATCCAAATGGTCATGATTGATATATGAATAAAGCATAAAACAAGGATAGAGATACTTATATAATTCATTGGTGAGAATATCAGATAAGCGTATGGAGATGCTTTGTCCCTTCTGTCTCTCTGCTTTCCTACTGTCTTCATCCAATCCTTCTTACTCATTTCCATGGCAAGCTGTATGTTGGGCATCACTGTTGTCAGTGGCTACAATCCCGTCCTCTCAGTGAAAATGTTCAACGCGCCCTGTCACGGCACGGCTAATCATCTGTCGGTTCTCAATCAGGTTGGAATAGAATCCATTGATTCTTTTGCGTTTGTCACTAACGCCCAGCCTTCAGGAGTTTGAAGCTCGTCACAGTCATTCAATCATTGAATCCTACTCAGAATACCACAGACAAGGTTTAGACTTTCCGGATTCTCTTGAATGCCGCCATCAATTCTAGCTTATACCACGAAGATTCCGATTAAGGAATCCAAGAGATAAACATTCAAGCCTTGTTTGCTTGTAGAACGGGAGTGGTTGTCAGGTACGCGTTCATAAGTGAGAATGATGATAAGCGTCACATAATCATCACATTCATCAAGTTCTTGAGTGCGAATGAATATCTTGGAATAAGAACAAGCTGAATTGAATAGAAGAACAATAGTAATTGCATTAATACTCGAGGTGCAGCAGAGCTCCACACCTTAATCTATGGTGTGTAGAAACTCCACCGTTGAAAATACATAAGAACAAGGTCTAGGCATGGCCGAATGGCCAGCCTCCCAATGATCTAAGATAGCATAAGACTAAAGATAGCTACCAAGATGATCTAAGAACTAGATGTCCAAAGATGAAAATACAATAGTAAAAGGTCCTATATGTAGAGAACTAGTAGCCTAGGGTTTACAAAGATGAGTAAATGACATAAAAATCCACTTCCGGGCCCACTTGGTGTGTGCTTGGGCTGAGCATTGAAGCTTTCATGTGTAGAGACTTTTCTTGGAGTTAAACGCCAGCTTTTGTGCCAGTTTGGGCGTTTAACTCCCATTCTTGTGCCAGTTCCGGCGTTTAACGCCGGGCAGTTTTGAGCTGATTTGAAACGCCAGTTTGGGCCATCAAATCTCGGACAAAGTATGGACTATTATACATTGCTGGAAAGCCCAGGATGTCTAATTTCCAAAGCCGTTGAGAGCGAGCAAATTGGGCTTCTGTAGCTCCAGAAAATCTACTTCGAGTGCAGGGAGGTCAGAATCCAATAGCATCTGCAGTCCTTTTCAGTCTCTGAATCAGATTTTTGCTCAGGTCTCTTAATTTCAGCCAGAAAATACCTGAAATCACAGAAAAACACACAAACTCATAGTAAAGTCCAGAAAAGTAAATTTTAACTAAAAACTAATAAAAATATAATAAAAACTAACTAAAACATACTAAAAACATACTAAAAACAATTCCAAAAAGCGTATAAATTATCCGCTCATCAGTTGTCCTGACCTGAAGAGGTCGGTCGCTTTGTCTTGTAGAACATCCCAGGTCGGACAGCTCGACCTAGGGTATGAACACCTGTATAACAAACCATTTAATCATAAGCAGATGCCAGAAATTTACAATGAATAGAACTATAACAGCGAGTTGAAATACCTGTGTTCACCACGAGTTTATGCAAATATGGAGCCTTGAACCTTCTTAAGAAGTTGGACCCGATGTGCCTGATGCAGTACATATGCCACGCCCTTGGTGGTGACCATGCACCATTACTGCGACCTATTGCAGTGTCGATGGAGGTATGGCGGTCAGAAATAATACCCACACCATTAATGGTAACAACATATCTCTGCAAATTGGATAGAAAAAACTCCTATACGTCTGCTGTCTTGCCCTCGACAATCGCAAATGCAATAGGCACAATGTTTTGATTCCCATCTTGTGCAATCGCTACCAGAGGTACACCTTTATATTCTCCGTACAGGTGCGTGCCATCAATCTGCACCAGTGGCTTGCAGTGTCTGAATGCTACAATACACGGATAGAAGCTCCAAAAAATGCGGTGCAAAACTCTTACACCCTGAATCTCCTCACTCTAACGGTAAACGGGGAGTGCTTTAATTTGAACACGAGACCTTGACATCTTCACTGTCATTGCTTTCAACCATACTGGCAGAGTCTGGTAAGAAACTTTCCAATCACCAAAAACTTTTGCGATAGCTTTCTGCTTTGCCAACCAAGCCTTCCGATAACTCACAGTGTAGTTGAACCTGCCTTGGACTTCTGCAATAACACACTTCACCTTTATCGAGGGGTCTGCTTCGACCAACGGCCTAATGGCATATGCAATTGTGTCCGAGTCCAACTTGGCATGATCTTGTGAAATCATGCCCACGGTGCACGTGTGCTTGTCATTGTATCTCCTGATCTCCCAACAAGCTTTTTTTCGAATCAAGCTAGCTCAGATAAGCCAGTTGCACCCTGCACCATACCCCTTGCATTTCGCATAGAATGTCTGCAGCTCAGACTCATACACAGTGTAATCAACTCCTCTAGAGATAGTGTAGCTTTTGATTGCAGATATCTCTGACTCTCTCGAATAAAATTCCATTCCGACCCTAAACTTGCTATCTTCCGCTGCAACGTTGCCTTCACCTACGACATGCGCACTACCATCAGTCAGACAAGGTAAATAAAATAAGCACTATAGAAAACTTGAGTTAATAATCATAACATACCCGTATTCGTATACTCAGGAAATTTCGGGGCATACATGGCTTCGAGATCTAGAGTCCGCATAAAAGACGGAACACCAAACGGGTGTTGGCTTACAATCGTATTTGCTTCATTTTGCACCGCCGGAATGCCTACCAAGTCTCCGTCATCGTTTTCGTCATCGACTTCATAGTTAGCTTCGAATTCCTCTTCACTGTCATTATTATCTTCTTCCCAACCTATATCCCCAAGCTCATCAATATTGACCTCCTCCCTAACCGCGCCCAACTCTGATTGCTATTCGAACTCAACGTACAGCTCTATCATTGGCACATGAAATCAAGTTTGTTGATAAATACATAACATCTGCTGCATACTGGCATCGTCAGTGATGGGCATCTGGTGCACGAAATTCCAATCACACTTTTGCAATCCGTACAACTAACCAGCAAGTGCACTGGGTCGTCCAAGTAATACCTTACGTGAGTAAGGATCGAATCCCATGGAGATTGTTGGTTTGAAGCAAGCTATGGTTATCTTATTATTCTTAGTCAGGATACCAACAACAGTGTTTTTCAAGTTCAATTGTAAAAAGTGAAGGGGTATAAAATAAATAATTGTTACTCAATAATGGAGAATATGTTGGAGTTTTGGAGATATTTTGTCTTCTGAATTTCTGTAACATAATGCTTCCTCACTTTCATAAATGCAAGGCTCCTTCCATGGCAAGCTGTATGTAGGGTGTCACCGTTGTCAATGGCTACTTCCCATCCTCTCAGTGAAAATGGTTTAAATGCTCTGTCACAGCACGGCTAATCATCTGTCGGTTCTCGATCATGCCGGAATAGAATCCATTGATTCTTTTGCATTTGTCATCACGCCCAACAATCGCGAGTTTGAAGCTCATCACAGTCATTCAATCCCTGAATCCTACTCGGAATACCACAGACAAGGTTTAGACTTTCCGGATCCTCATGAATGCCGCCAACAATTCTAGCTTATACCACGAAGATTCTGATTAAGGAATCTCAGAGAGACTCATTCAATCTAATGTAGAACGGAGGTGGTTGTCAGGCACACATTCGTGGATTGAGGAAGGTGAT
The DNA here is from genome assembly GCF_014773155.1 of Arachis stenosperma. NCBI lineage: Eukaryota > Viridiplantae > Streptophyta > Magnoliopsida > Fabales > Fabaceae > Arachis > Arachis stenosperma. The sequence goes on from NC_080383.1 coordinate 69,379,059, forward strand.
GAGTGTCACGGATCATCACCTTCTTCATAGTGAAGCGCGAATGAACATCTTAGATAGGAACAAGCATGTTTGAATGGAAAACAGAATAATTGCATTAATTCATCGAGACGCTGCAGAGCTCCTCACCCCCAACAATGGAGTTTAGAGACTCATGCCGTCAAAGAGTATATAATTCAGATCTAAAAATGTCATGAGATACAAAATAAGTCTATAAAAGTTGTTTAAATACTAAACTAGTAACCTAGGTTTACAGAAAATGAGTAAACTAAGATGGATAGTGCAGAAATCCACTTCTGGGGCCTACTTGGTGTGTGCTGGGGCTAAGACTTATGCTTCTCACATGCCTGGGCTGTTTCTGAAGTTGAACTCCAGGTTGTAACCTGTTTCTGGCGTTGAGCTCCAACTTGTAACCTGTTTCTGGCGCTGAACGCCAGACTGCAACATGGAACTAGCGTTGAACGCCAGTTTACGTCATCTATTTTCGTGCAAAGTATGGACTATTATATATTGCTGGAAAGCCCTAGATGTCTACTTTCCAACCCAATTGAGAGCGCGCCAATTGGACTCTTGTACTTCCAAAAAATATTTTCCGAGTGCAGAGAGGTCAGAATCCAACAGCATCAGCAGTCTTTTTTCAGCTTGAATCAGATTTTTGCTCAGCTCCCTCAATTTCAGCCAGAAAATACCTGAAATCAAAGAAAAATACACAAACTCATAGTAAAGTCCAGAAATATGATTTTTTGCTTAAAAAATAATAAAAATCTACTAAAAACTAACTAAAACATACTAAAATCTACATGAAATTACCCCCAAAAAGCGTATAAAATATCCGCTCATCACAACACCAAACTTAAACTGTTGCTTGTCCTCAAGCAACTAGATAAATAAAATAGGATAAAAAGAAATCAAGAAGCAATAATATCTCAGAGTTTTAAGTGAAGCTCAGATTCTAATTAGATGAGCGGGGCTAGTAGCTTTTTGCTTCTGAACAGTTTTGGCATCTCACTTTATCCTTTGAATTTCAGAATGATTGGCATCCATAGGATCTCAGAATTTAGATAGTATTATTGATTCTCCTAAGTTAGTATGTTGATTCTTGAACACAGCTACTTTATGAGTCTTGGCCGTGGCCCTAAGCACTTTATTTTCCAGTATTACCACCGGATACATAAATGCCACAAACACATAATTGGGTGAACCTTTTCAGATTGTGACTTAGCTTTGCTAAAGTTCCCAATTAGAGGTGTCCAGAGTTCTTAAGCACACTCTTTTTGCTTTGGATCACGACTTTAACCACTCAGTCTCAAGCTTTTCACTTGGACCTGCATGCCACAAGCACATGATTAGGGACAGCTTGATTTAGCCACTTAGGCTTGGATTTATTTCCTCAGGCGCTCCTATCCATTAGTGCTCAAAGCCTTAGATCCTTTTTATCCTTGCCTTTTGGTTTTAAGGGCTATTGGCTTTTTCTTTTTCTTTATCCAATGATTCCTTGTAAATTTTTTTCACTACTTTTTCTTGCTTCAAGAATCAATTTCATGATTTTTCAGATCAGCAATAATATTTCTCTTTGTTCATCATTCTTTCAGGAGCCAACAATTTTAACATTCATAAAATTCAAGATAAAAAATATGCACTGTTCAAGCATTCATTCAGAAGATATAAAGTATTACCACCACATATAATTAATTAGAATTTTCCTTATTAAATACTCGAAAAATATAAATTGCCTCTTTATTCTAAAAATCTACTATTTTATTCATGTTTGATGATGATGAGAAAAATAAATTATAACTTAATTGACGATAAAATCAAAATAGATATACTAATTACCACTACTTATATATAACTTCTAAGGTAAATTCCTATAGTAACAATTATCACAGAGTTAAAGCTAAAATTAGAACTCAACAACCTTTATTTTGGGAAGTGGATGTTCCTCTAGTCTGTAGGGTGCTTGGTCCTTCAAGAGATAATTTTTGACGCTTTAGTTCCTTTAAGTAGCGCCCTTGCTCTTCTTGTTCCCTAAGCAATTTGCAAAACATGCTATTTTGATTATTCTGTTCTTCCTTTATTTGGTCCATAGCTTCTTGCAACTTGGTAACAGATACTTCAAGATGCTCCCAGTATTCAAATTGAGGGATTTCTAGGAGGAATTCCTGTGCTCTCCTTTTGATGGGGTCATCCTGCACTTGTTGTTTTTTCATTGATATTTTGGTGATTGGCCGCTCAACTGAGATATATTCAGTTATTCCCATCTTTACTCCAGCATCTTTACATAGCATAGAGATTAGGCTTGGATAAGCCAATTTGGCGTCTTTAGATTTCTTGTTTGCTATTATGTAAAGTTCACACGAAATTAACTGATGAACTTCTACTTTTTTTCCCAACATAATGCAGTGAATCATCACTGCTCTTTTAACAGTGACTTCAGAACGGTTGCTAGTGGGCAATATAGAATGCCCAATGAAGTCCAGCCAGCCTCTGGCTACTAGTTTGAGATCTTCTCTCTTGAGTTGATTTTGGACGCCCGTGGTGCTGGTGGTCCACCTGGCTCCAGGGATGCATATATCCTCTAGAATCTTGTCCAGGCCCTTGTTTGTTCTCATTATTCTCCTATTAAAGGAGTCTGTGTCATCTTTCAGCTGAGGCAGCTTAAAGATCTCCCTGATTTTGTCAGGGTGAATGTGAACAATCTTTCCTCTGACCGAGGTCCGATAGTCATAGAGGGCAGTTCCAGATATTCTCTGCCTGCCTTTTGCCACAGATTAGCGTAGAACTCCTGAACCATATTCCTTCCCACTTTTCTTTCAGGATTAGCTAGGATTTCCCAGTTCCTGTTTTGAATTTGCTCTTGGATCTCCGGATATTCATCTTCTTTCAGATCGAATTTGACTTCCGGGATCACTGATCTTAGACCCATTATTTTGTAGTAATGGTCTGAATGTTCTTTGGTTAAGAACTTCCCTTGATTCCAAAGTGGTTTTAGAATGCTCTCTTTCTTGCCTCTTGGAGTGGGTTGTTTTCCTTTAGGAGCCATGATCTTAGTGGGTATGGTTTAGTGATCACGGATAAACACACCAAAATTAGAGGTTTGCTTGTCCTCAAGCAAAGAAAAGAAAGGAGAGGGATAGAAGGAGAGCAAGTGTCGAATGGTGGATGAGAGGAGGGAGGCCGAATGTGGATTTAAAAGGGAGGGGGGAGGGTTTTTTCAAAAATTTTAAAAAGATAAGATAGAAGATATGATTTATAAAAGATAAATATGATAAGAAAAAGATATAATTTAAAAATAAAAAGTTGTGAATGATATTTGGAAAAGAGAAATCTGAATTTTTATTTTGAAAAAGATTTTAAAAGATAATTGAGTTTTGAAAAATTTGAAAAAGAGTTGGATTGGATTGGAAAAAGATTTGTGTTTATGGATTAAGATACATTTGATATTCTTGAAAAAGGGATTTTAGAAATTAGGATTAAAATTTTTGGAATTGAAGGATGAGAGTTTGGAACATGTTTATGCAAGAAATCATGAATTGAAACATAAAAAACTAAAAAATTGTGAAGTAAAAACGAATTTACCTCCTCCCCACCATCCTGGCATTAAACGCCCAAACGCCGCATGTTTTGGGCATTTAAGCCCATGTGCAGCTTCTCCTGGGCGTTCAACGGCCAGCTGTTGCTTCTTTCTGGCGTTGAACGCCAGGAACTCCTTTGTCACTGGGCATTTTTCTGAACGCCCAGGACGCTGTAAATCTGGCGTTAAACGCCCAGAAGGTGCTTCTTTATGGCGTTCAACGCCCAGAAGATGCTCCTTTCTGGTGTTTAACGCCCAGATGGCTATCCTTACTGGCGTTGAATGCCCAGTAGATGTTTCTTTTGGGCGTTCAACGCCCAAAACAGTTTTTACTGGCTTTTTCGTACCAGTGAGCTTCCTTTTTGCTGTTTTATCCTCTGAATCCTTCTGTAACTCTGTGAACTCAAGCAATTGCTATTTTACCTTGAAGATAATTGACATAAACCTCTAAAAATCAATTAATTAACAAATAAGCCTTGTAAATGGCTGGGTTGCCTCCCAGCAAGCGCTTCTTTGTTGTCTTTAGCTGGACTATTACTGAACTTTAATCAAGTCTCAGTTTTGAGCATTCTTGCTCAAAATTGCTTTCAAGATAATGTTTAACTCTCTGTCCATTAACAATGAACTTTTTGTTAGAATCATTATCCTGAAGCTCCACGTATCCATATGGTGACACGCTTGTAATCACATATGGACCTCTCCACTGGGATTTCAATTTCCCGGGGAATAATCTGAGCTTAGAATTAAACAGCAGAACCTTCTGCCCTGGCTCAAAGACTCTGGATGACAATTTCTTATCATGCCATCTTTTTTCTTTCTCTTTGTAAATTTTTGCATTATCGAAAGCATTGAGTCTGAATTCCTCTAGCTCATTTAACTGGAGCAATCATTTTTCTCCAGCTAACTTGGCATCAAGGTTTAGGAATCTGGTTGCCCAGTAGGCCTTATGTTCCAGTTCCACTGGCAAGTGACAGGCCTTTCCATACACAAGCTGGTATGGAGAGGTCCCTATAGGAGTCTTGAATGCTGTTCTGTATGCCCACAGAGCATCATCCAAGTTTCTTGCCCAATCCCTTCTACAGTTAATCACAGTCCGTTCTAGGATTCTTTTAAGTTCTCTATTAGAGACTTCAGCTTGCCCATTTGTCTGTGGATGATATGGAGTGGCTACCCTGTGGCTAACTCCATATCGAACTAAAGCAGAGTAAAGCTGTTTATTGCAGAAATGAGTGCCCCATCACTGATTAGTACTCTAGGGATACTAAATCTGCTGAAGATGTATTTCTGGAGGAATTTTAGGACTGTCTTAGTATCATTAGTGGGTGTTGCTAGAGCTTCCACCCATTTGGATACATAATCCACTGCCACCAGAATATAAGTGTTTGAGTATGATGGTGGGAATGGCCCCATGAAGTCAATACCCCATACATCAAACAACTCAATCTCCAAGATCCCTTGTTGAGGCATGGCATAACTGTGAGGCAGATTGCCAGATCTTTGGCAACTGTCACAATTAAGTACAAACACTCGAGAGTCTTTATAGAGAGTAGGCCAGTAGAAGCCACATTGGAGGACTCTTGTGGCTGTTCGCTCTCTTCCAAAATGTCCTCCATACTGTGATCCATGGCAGTACCAGAGGATCTTCTGTGCTTCTTCTTTAGGCACACATCTACGGATTACTCCATCTGCACATCTCTTGAAGAGATATGGTTCATCCCAAAGATAGTACTTTGCATCCGTGATCAATTTCTTTGTTTGCTGCCTACTATACTCTTTGGGTATGAATCTTACTGCCTTGTAGTTTGCAATGTCTGCAAACCATGGCACCTCCTGGATGGCAAAGAGTTGCTCATCCGGAAAGTTTTCAGAGATCTCAGTAAGAGGGAGGGACGCCCCTTCTACTGGTTCTATTCGGGACAGGTGATCTGCTACTTGATTCTCTGTCCCTTTTCTGTCTCTTATTTCTATATCAAACTCTTGCAGAAGCAACATGGTGGACGAAATTGTGATCAACAATATTGGCTCTTTGGCATGTACACAAAAACTATTGTGTCTCTTGTTCATTCAAAATCCTTATTATGGCACTGGTTGAATTCACAACTCCGTTCAACTAACCAGCAAGTGTACTGGGTCGTCCAAGTAATACCTTACGTGAGTAAGGGTCGAATCCACAGAGATTATTGGTTTGAAGCAATCAATATTTATTTTATTAGTCTTAGTTAGGGTATCAACAAGGTTATTTGGATTAAAAGTGAAATTACTAGATTTGATTATAAAAATAAAAGAGAGAATAAGGTTACTTGAGCAATAGAGTTATTTGTTTGTAAAGGATTGTGGAATATGTTGGAGTCCTGGAGATGCTTTGTCCTTGAATTCTACTTTTCCTTGAAGTCCTCTTCTCACACGCCTGGTTCCTTCCATGGCAAGCTCTATGTAGGGTGTCACCGTTGTCAATGGCTACTTCCCATCCTCGCAGTGAAACTATGCTCACGCACTCTGTCACAGTACGGCTAATCACCGGTTGGTTCCCGCTCCTACTGGAATAGAATCCCTCTTTTGCGTCTGTCACTAACGCCCAGCAGGTTAAAGTTTGAAGCACGTCACAGTCATTCAATCCCGGAATCCTACTCGGAATACCACAGACAAGGTTTAGACTTTCCGGATTCTCATGAATGCCGCCATCAATCCAGCTTATACCACGAAGATTCTGATTAGGGAAGCTAAGAGACATTCATTCAATCTGATGTAGAACGGAGGTGGTTGTCAGGCACACGTTCATGGGTTGAGGAAGGTGATGAGTGTCACGGATCATCACCTTCTCCACAGTTAAGCGCGAATAAACATCTTAGATAAGAACAAGCGTGTTTGAATGGAAAACAAAGGAATTGTATTAAATCATCGAGACGCTGCAGAGCTCCTCACCCCCAACAATGGAGTTTAGAGACTCATGCCGTCAAAAGTATGTAATTCAGATCTGAAAATGTCATGAGGTACAAGATGAGTTTGTAAAAGTTGTTTAAATAGTAAACTAGTAACCTAGGTTTACAGAAAAATGAATAAACTAAGATAATTGGTGCAGAAATCCACTTCTGGGGCCCACTTGGTGTGTGCTGGGGCTGAGACTAAAGCTTTTCACGTGTAAAGGCCTTTCTTGGCGTCAAACTCCAGGTTTTGACGTGTTTTGGGCGTTCAACTCCGGATCATGACGTTTTTCTGGCGTTTAACTCCAGACAGCAGCATGTACTTGGCGTTCAACGCCAAGTTACGTCATCTATCCTTGCGCAAAGTATGGACTATTATATATTGCTGGAAAGCCCTGGATGTCTACTTTCCAACGCCGTTGAGAGCGTGCCAATTGGACTCCTGTAGCTCCAGAAAATCCATTTCGAGTGCAGGGAGGTCAGGATCCAACAGCATCAGCAGTCCTTTTTCAGCCTAAGTCAGATTTTTGCTCAGCTCCCTCAATTTCAGCCAGAAAATACCTGAAATCACAGAAAAACACACAAACTCATAGTAAAGTCCAGAAATATGATTTTTGCCTAAAAACTAATATTATTTTACTAAAAACTAACTGAAACATGCTAAAATCTACATGAAATTACCCCCAAAAAGCGTACAAAATATCCGCTCATCACAACACCAAACTTAAACTGTTGCTTGTCCTCAAGCAACTAGATAAATAAAATAGGTTTTAACAGAAATAAAGAAGTAATAATATTTTAGAGTTTTAAATGAAGCTTAGATTCTTATTAGATGAGCGGGGCTTGTAGCTTTTTGTTTCTGAACAGTTTTGGCATCTCCCTGTATCTTTTAAATTTCAGAATGATTGGCATCCTTAGGAACTCAGAATTCAGATAGTATCATTGACTCTCCTAGTGTAGTATGTTGATTCTTGAACACAGTTATTTTATGAGTCTTGGCTGTGGCCCTAAGCACTTTGTTTTCCAGTATTACCACCAGATACATAAATGCCACAGACACATAACTGGGTGAACCTTTTCAGATTGTGACTTAGCTTTGCTAAAGTCCCCAGTTAGTGGTGTCCAGAGCTCTTAAGCACACTCTTTTGCTTTGGATCACGACTTTAACCACTCAGTCTCAAGCTTGTAACTTGGACCTGCATGCCACAAGCATATGGTTAGGGACAGCTTGGTTTAGCCGCTTAGGCCTGGATTTTATTTCCTTGGGCCCTCCTATCCATTGATGCTCAAAGCCTTGGATCCTTTTTTTTTTTCTTAGCTAGTGCTCATGGCTTGTTTTTTTTTTTTTTTTTTTTTGAACTGCTTTTTCTTGCTTCAAGAATCAATTTCTTGATTTTTCAGATCATCAATGATATTTTTCGTGTTCCTCATCCTTTCAGGAGCCAATATTCATCAAATTCAAAGTACAATTTATGCACTGTTCAAGCATTCATTCAGAGAACAAAAAGTATTGCCACCACATATAATTAATTATAGTCTTTGTTACTAAGAACTCATAAATATAGATTACTTCTTTATTCTAAAAAAATTCTACTACTTTATTCATGCCTGATGATGATGAGAAAAATAAATTATAGCTTAATTGGAAATAAAATCAAAATAGATATGCTAAGTACTACTACTCCTATATAACTTCTAAGGTAAAATTCTATAATATACTATCACAGAGTTAAAGCTGGAATTAGAACTTAACAACCTGTATTTTGGGAAGTGGATGTTCCTTTAGTCTGTGGGATGCCTTCAAGAATTAATTTCTGATGCTTCAGCTCCCTTAAGTTCACATCCTTGCTCTTCCTGTTCTCTTAGGTGCCATGATCTTAATGAGTTTTAGCTCAGTGATCATGGCAAATCACACCAAACTTAGAGGTTTGCTTGTCCTCAAGCAAAAGAAAGGAAAGGAGAGAGAGTAGAAGGAGAGGTATTTTCATAAAAAGATAAGATGAGTTGAAAAAGATATTAAAAATATTTGAAAAAAGAATTGGATTGAAAAAAGATTTGTGTTTATAAATTAAGATACATTTGATATTTTGAAAAAGGGATTTTAGAAATTAGGGTTCTTAGAAAACCAATTTGATTTTGAAGGATGATATTTTGAAACATGTTTATGCAAGAAATCATGAATTGAAACTTAAAAATTTAGAAAAATTTTAAAGAAAAACGAATTTTACCTCCTCCCCACCATCCTGGCGTTAAACGCCCAGGATGCTAGCAAACTGGCGTTAACGCCCAGAAGGTGCATCTTTCTGGCGTTTAACGCCCAGAAGATGCTCCTTTCTGGCGTTTAACGCCCAGATGGCTACCCTTACTGGCGTTAAACGCCCAGCGGAGCTTCTTTTGGGCGTTTAACGCCCAAAGTATTCTTACTGGCTTTTTCATGCCAGTGAGCTTCCAAATTTTCCTGTAACTCTGTGACTTCAACCAATTGCTATTTCACCTTTTGAAGATACTTGGACTCAAACCTGTAAAGAAAATCATACGAATAAAATTAAATTTTGTGATTGGCTGGGTTGCCTCCCAGCAAGCGCTTCTTTAATGTCTTTTAGCTGGACTGAGTTTTAATCAAGTCTCAGTTTTGAGCATTCTTGCTCAAAATTGCCTTCAAGATAATGTTTGACTCTTTGTCCATTAACAATGAACTTTTTGTTAGAGTCATTATCCTGAAGCTCTATGTATCCATATGGTGACACGTTTGTAATGACATATGGACCTCTCCACCGGGATTTTAATTCCCCAGGGAATAATTTGAGCCTAGAATTGAATAGCGGAACTTTTTGCCCCGGATCAAAGACTCTGGATAACAATTTCTTATCATGCCATCTTTTCACTTTCTCTTTGTAAATCTTTGCATTTTCGAAAGCATTGAGTCTAATTTCCTCTAGCTCTGATTCGAGACTCTCAGCCATATTGACCTCTCTTACCAGAGAGTCAATTATATCAACATTCATGCAGTCATTTGGGGTGTCTGGATGTTGCATGGCTTTAACAACATTCAGCTTGAACTCTTCCTCATTGACTCTCAAGGTTACTTCCCCTTTTTGGACATCAATGAGGGTTCGGCCAGTTGCTAGGAAAGGTCTTCCTAGAATGAGAGTTGCACTCTTGTGCTCCTCCATTTCCAGCACCACAAAGTCAGTAGGAAAGGCAAATGGCCCAACCTTGACTATCATGTCCTCAATCACGCCTGATGGGTATTTAATGGAGCCATCAGCAAGTGGAAGACATATCCTGGTTGGTTTGATTTCTTCAGTTAAACCAAGCTTTCTGATAGTAGATGCAGGCATTAGGTTGATACTTGCTCCAAGATCACATAAAGCTTGCTTGGTGCAAGTGTCCTCTAATGTGCATGGTATCATAAAGCTCCCAGGATCTTTAAGCTTCTCAGGTAAGCTTTTCAGAATGACTGCACTGCATTCTTCAGTGAGGTAAACTTTTTCAGTTTCCCTCCAATCCTTCTTATGACTTAAGATCTCTTTCATGAACTTAGCATAAGAGGGTATTTGCTCAAGTGCTTCTGCAAACGGAATCTTTATTTCAAGAGTCCTGAGGTAGTCTGCAAAGCGGGCAAATTGCTTATCCTGTTCCGCTTGGCGGAGTTTTTGAGGATAGGGCATTTTGGCTTTGTATTCCTCAACCTTAGTTGCTGCAGGTTTATTACCTACAGAAGTGGGTTGGGAAGCCTTTTTAGAAGGGTTGTTATCAGCACTTGTATGTGACTGATTCCCCACTGGTATTTGAATGCCAGTGGTGGGAGCTGGAGTGGCGTTAGACGCCCCTTCCTTGTTTGTTACTGGCGTTTGAACGCCAGCTTTGTCCCTTTCTGGGCTCGGACTGTCTTTAGGAGGATTCTGAGTATCCACTTGTTCATTTCTTGGTTTCCTGCTGCTTTGAAGTGAGGTATTTAATGTTTTCCCACTTCTTAATTGAACTGCTTTACATTCCTCTGTTATTTATCTTGACAGTTGTTTTTCTGTCTGCTTTAATTGTACTTCCATGTTCCTGTTAGCCATTCTTGTTTCCTGTAATATTTCCTTGAATTCGGCTAGCTGTTGAGTTAGAAAGTCCAATTGCTGATTGAATTCATTAGCCTGATCCACTGGACTGAGTTCTGCAGTTACTGTTTTAGCTTCTTCTTTCATGAAAGATTCATTGCTTAAGTACAGATGTTGATTTCTGGCAACTGTATCAATAAGCTCTTGAGCCTCTTCAATTGTTTTTCTCATATGTATAGATCCACCAGCTGAATGGTCTAGAGAAATCTGAGCTTTTTCTGTAAGCCCATAGTAGAAGATGTCTAATTGCACCCATTCTGAAAACATTTCAGAGGGGCATTTTCTTAGCATCTCTCTGTATCTCTCCCAAGCATCAAAAAGGGATTCATTATCTCCTTGTTTGAAGCCTTGGATGTTTAGCCTTAGCTGTGTCATCCGTTTGGGAGGGAAATAGTGATTCAGGAATTTTTCTGACAGCTGTTTCCATGTTTTTATGCTGTTCTTAGGTTGGTTATTTAACCACCTCTTAGCTTGATCTTTTACAGCAAATGGAAACAGTAGTAATCTGTAGACATCCTGATCCACTTCCTTATCATGTACTGTATCAGCAATTTGCAGAAATTGTGCCAAAAACTCTGTAGGTTCTTCATGTGGAAGACCGGAATACTGGCAGTTTTGCTGCACCATGATAATGAGCTGAGGATTCAGCTCAAAGCTACTAACTCCAATGGAGGGTATACAGATACTACTCCCATATGAAGCAGTAGTGGGGTCAGCATATGACCCCAGAGTCCTCTTGGACTGTTCATTCATACTTACTTCCATAATGGAATACAAGTTGAGAATTTATATGTTAATTTTAAAAAAATGGAATAAGTAATAACAATATATAAAAAAAAAAGAGTTAAAATATATATATATATATATATATATATATTTTTAATTAATTTTTTTTTAAAAATTAAAATAAAAACGAAATAAATAAAAGAAAGTGGAAATATTTTAAAATTGAAAATTGAATTTTTATAAATGATTTTCAAAAAAAATAGTTCAAAATTAGTTAGAAAAACAAAAATTTTTTTGAATTTTGAAATTTTATGATGAAAGAGAAAACACACAAAGACACAAGACTTAAAATTTTTAGATCTAATGCTCCTTAATTTTCAAAAATTTTTGGAGGGAAAACACCAAGGAACACCAAACTTAAAAATTTTAAGATCAAGACACAAGAAAAACTCAAGAACACTTTGAAGATTCACAAGAACACCAAGAACAAAAGAAAGAACACCAAACTTAAAATTTTTAGAAAACTTTAATAAAATTTTCGAAAATTGTAAAAAGATTAACAAGAAAACACCAAACTTAGAGTTTGGCACAAGATTAAATCAAGAAAAAAAAATTTTTTTTTTTTTGAAAAAAAGATTTTCAAAAGTATTGGTGCTCCCTTATCAAGAATATGACCCTTCTATTCTAGCCAAATGGTCAAAAAGGGTAACAAATTGTTATGAATGGGTATATTCCTCTTAGAAGACTAATACTTTGGATTAGTATAAGAAAACGAGAAAAGCCACAAACAAGAAAAATTAAAGATCAACAAGAAAAATAGACAAGAACAACTTGAAGATTAAGGAAAAACAAAGAACAATAACACGAAAATTTAAAGAAAAATATAAAGATGCAATTGACACCAAACTTAGAACAAGACACTAGACTCACGAAAAACTAACAGTTAATAAGGAAAAAGTAATATTTTCGAAAAATATTTTTGAAAAGGGAATAAAAGACTCAAATTTAATGACTCTGTAGCATCAATACTATATTCCTAATCTAAGAAATAAAATAAGCCTTTAATTGTTCAAACTCAATAATCCCCGGCAACGGCGCCAAAAACTTGGTGGACGAAATTGTGATCAACAATATTGGCTCTTTGGCATGTACACAAAAACTATTGTGTCTCTTGTTCATTCAAAATCCTTATTATGGCACTGGTTGAATTCACAACTCCGTTCAACTAACCAGCAAGTGTACTGGGTCGTCCAAGTAATACCTTACGTGAGTAAGGGTCGAATCCACAGAGATTATTGGTTTGAAGCAATCAATATTTATTTTATTAGTCTTAGTTAGGGTATCAACAAGGTTATTTGGATTAAAAGTGAAATTACTAGATTTGATTATAAAAATAAAAGAGAGAATAAGGTTACTTGAGCAATAGAGTTATTTGTTTGTAAAGGATTGTGGAATATGTTGGAGTCCTGGAGATGCTTTGTCCTTTGAATTTCTACTTTTCCTTGAAGTCCTCTTCTCACACGCCTGGTTCCTTCCATGGCAAGCTCTATGTAGGGTGTCACCGTTGTCAATGGCTACTTCCCATCCTCGCAGTGAAAACTATGCTCACGCACTCTGTCACAGTACGGCTAATCACCGGTTGGTTCCCGCTCCTACTGGAATAGAATCCCTCTTTTGCGTCTGTCACTAACGCCCAGCAGGTTAAAGTTTGAAGCACGTCACAGTCATTCAATCCCGGAATCCTACTCGGAATACCACAGACAAGGTTTAGACTTTCCGGATTCTCATGAATGCCGCCATCAATCCAGCTTATACCACGAAGATTCTGATTAGGGAAGCTAAGAGACATTCATTCAATCTGATGTAGAACGGAGGTGGTTGTCAGGCACACGTTCATGGGTTGAGGAAGGTGATGAGTGTCACGGATCATCACCTTCTCCACAGTTAAGCGCGAATAAACATCTTAGATAAGAACAAGCGTTTTGAATGGAAAACAAAGGAATTGTATTAAATCATCGAGACGCTGCAGAGCTCCTCACCCCCAACAATGGAGTTTAGAGACTCATGCCGTCAAAAGTATGTAATTCAGATCTGAAAATGTCATGAGTACAAGATGAGTTTGTAAAAGTTGTTTAAATAGTAAACTAGTAACCTAGGTTTACAGAAAAATGAATAAACTAAGATAATTGGTGCAGAAATCCACTTCTGGGGCCCACTTGGTGTGTGCTGGGGCTGAGACTAAAGCTTTTCACGTGTAAAGGCCTTTCTTGGCGTCAAACTCCAGGTTTTGACGTGTTTTGGGCGTTCAACTCCGGATCATGACGTTTTTCTGGCGTTTAACTCCAGACAGCAGCATGTACTTGGCGTTCAACGCCAAGTTACGTCGTCTATCCTTGCGCAAAGTATGGACTATTATATATTGCTGGAAAGCCCTGGATGTCTACTTTCCAACGCCGTTGAGAGCGCACCAATTGGACTCCTGTAGCTCCAGAAAATCCATTTCGAGTGCAGGGAGGTCAGGATCCAACAGCATCAGCAGTCCTTTTTCAGCCTAAGTCAGATTTTTGCTCAGCTCCCTCAATTTCAGCCAGAAAATACCTGAAATCACAGAAAAACACACAAACTCATAGTAAAGTCCAGAAATATGATTTTTGCCTAAAAACTAATATTATTTTACTAAAAACTAACTGAAACATGCTAAAATCTACATGAAATTACCCCCAAAAAGCGTACAAAATATCCGCTCATCACAACACCCATCTTATGAGTCTAGGTTTTGAATCTTGCTTTGTGAGTAGATATTTAAGAGCAGCATAGTCAGTGTACACAATCACTTTTGATCCTACTAAATAAGATTTGAACTTGTCAATGGCGTAAACCACTGCAAGTAACTCTTTTTCTGTGGTTGTATAGTTCTTTTGTGTGTCATTTAGAACACGACTGGCATAATAAATGACGTGCAGAAGCTTGTCATGCCTTTGTCCCAACACTGCACCAATGGCATGGTCACTGGCATCACACATTAATTCAAATGGTAATGTCTAGTCTGGTGCAGAGATGACTGGTGCTGTGACCAACTTAGCTTTCAGAGTTTCAAATGCTTGCAGACACTCTTTATCAAAGATAAATGGCGTGTCAGAAGCTAGCAGATTACTCAGAGGATTGGTGATTTTTGAAAAATCCTTTATAAACCTCCTATAAAATCCTGCATGCCCCAGAAAGCTTTTGATTGCCTTAACATTGGCAAGTGGTGGTAATTTTTCAATTACCTCTACCTTAGCTTGACCCACTTCTATTCCCTTGTTCAAAATTTTGTGCCCAAGGACAATTCCTTCAGTCACCATAAAGTGACATTTCTCCTAGTTTAAAACCAGGTTAGTCTCTTGGCACCTCTTTAGAACAAGTGCTAGATGGTCAAGACAGAAGCTGAATGAGTCTCCAAATAATGAAAAGTCATCCATGAAGACCTCCAGAAAATTTTCCACCATATCAGAGAAAATTGAGAGCATGCACCTTTGAAAGGTTGCAGGTGCATTGCACAGACCAAATGGCATCCTTCTGTATGCAAATACTCCAGATGGACATGTGAATGTTGTTTTCTCTTGATCCTGGAGATCTACTGCAATTTGATTATAACCTGAATATCTATCCAGGAAGCAGTAGTATTCATGACCTACTAGTCTTTCTAGCATCTGGTCTATGAAGGGTAAAGGAAAATGATCATTTCTGGTAGCTGTATTGAGCCTTCCATAATCAATACACATACGCCACCCTGTAACTGTTCTTGTAGGAACCAGTTCATTTTTTTCATTATGAACCACTGTCATGCTACCCTTCTTAGGGATGACTTGAACAGGGCTTACCCAGGGGCTATCAGAAATAGGATAAATAATCACAGCCTCTAGTAATTTAGTGACCTCTTTCTGCACCACCTCCTTCATGGCTGGATTTAGCCGCCTCTGTGGTTGAACCACTGGCTTAGCGTCACCCTCCAATAGGATTTTGTATGCATCTGACTGGGCTAATGCCCTTAAGATCACTAATGGACCACCCAAGGGCTGTCTTGTGTGTCCTTAGCACTTGAATTAGTGCTTCCTCTTCCTGTGGCTCTAAGGTAGAGCTTATGATCACAGGGAAGGTATCACCTTCTCCCAAAAATACATATTTCAGGGATGGTGGTAATGGTTTGAGCTCGGGTTTAGGAGGTTTCTCCTCTTCCTGCGGGATTTTCAGAGGTTCTATTATTCTCTCTGATTCCTCCAGATCAGGCTGAACATCTTTAAAGATATCCTCTAGCTCTGATTTGAGACTCTCAGTCATATTGACCTCTTTTACCAAAGATTCAATAATATCAATGCTCATGCAGTCATTTGGGGTGTCTGGATGCTGCATAGCTTTGACAACATTCAACTTGAACTCATCCTCATTGACTCTCAGGGTTACTTCCCCTTTTTGAACGTCAATAAGGGTTCGGTCAGTTGCTAGGAAAGGTCTTCCTAGAATAAGAGTTGCACTCTTGTGCTCCTCTATTTCCAGCACCACAAAGTCAGTAGGAAAGGCAAATGGCCCAACCTTGACAATCATGTCTTCAATCACGCCTGATGGGTATTTAATGGAGCCATAAGCAAGTTGGAGACATATCCGGGTTGGTTTGACTTCTTCAGTCAAACCAAGCTTTTTGATAGTAGATGCAGGTATTAGGTTGATACTTGCCCCAAGATTACATAGAGCTTGCTTGGTACAAGTACCCTCTAATGTGCATGGTATCATAAAGCTTCCGGGATCTTTAAGCTTCTCAAGCAAGCTTTTCAGAATGAATGCACAGCATTTTTCAGTGAGGTAAACTTTTTCAGTTTCCCTCCAATCTTTCTTATGACTTAAGATCTCTTTCATGAACTTAGCATAATAGGGTATTTGCTCAAGTGCCTCTGCAAACAGAATCTTTATTTCAAGAGTCCTGAGATAGTCTGCAAAGTAGGCAAATTGCTTATTCTGTTCTGCTTGGCGAAGTTTCTGAGGATAAGGCATTTTGGCTTTGTATTCCTCAACCTTAGTTGCTGTAGGTTTATTGCCTACAGATGTGGGTTGAGAAGCCTTTTTAGAGGGGTTGCTATCAGCACTTGTATGTGTCTGATCTCCCAATGGCGTTTGAATGCCAAGGGTGGAAGCTGGAGTGGCGTTAGACGCCAACTCCTCACCTGTTTCTGGCGTCTGAACGCCAGAACTGTGCTTCCTTTGGGCGTTCAACGCCAATTCCTTGCTTGTTTCTGGCATTGAACGCCAGGACTGAGCATGGTTTGGGCGTTCAACGCCAGCTTTCCACCCATTTTCTGGCGTTTGAGCGCCAGAATTATTCCTCTCTGGGCTCTTACTGTCCTCAGATGGATTTTGGGTAGTTTGCTCAATTCTTTGCTTCCTGCTACCTTGAAGTGAGGTATTTAATATTTTCCCACTTCTTAATTGAACTGCTTGGCACTCTTCTGTTATTTGTTTTGATAACTACTGTTCTGTTTGCTTCAACTGTACTTCCATATTCATATTAGCCATTCTTGTTTCTTGTAGTATCTCCTTGAATTCGGCTAACTGTTTTGTTAGAACATCTAATTGCTGATGGAATTCAGTAGCTTGATCTGCAAGACTGAGTTTAGCAGTTACTGTTTTAGCCTCTTCGTTGATGGAAGATTCATTGCTTAGGTACAGATGCTGATTTCTGGCAACTGTATCAATAATCTCTTGAGCTTCTTCTATTGTCTTTCTCATATGTATAGATCCACCAGATGAGTGGTCTAGAGAAATCTGAGCTTTCTCTGTAAGCCCATAATAAAAGATGTCTAACTGCACCCACTCTGAAAATATTTTAGAGGGGCATTTTCTCAACATCTCTTTGTATCTCTCCCAGGCATCATAAAGGGATTCATTATCTCCTTGTTTAAAGCCTTGAATGCTCAGCCTTAGCTGTGTCATCCGTTTTGGAGAAAAATAGTGATTCAGAAATTTTTCTAACAGCTGTTTCCATGTCTTTATGCTGTCCTTAGGTTGGTTATTTAACCACCTCTTAGCTTGGTCTTTTACAGCAAATGGAAACAGTAACAATCTGTAGACATCCTGATCTACTTCCTTATCATGTACTGTGTCAGCAATTTGTAAAAACTGTGCCAGAAACTCTGTAGGTTATTCCTGTGGAAGACCGAAATACTGGCAACTTTGCTGCACCATGATAATGAGCTGAGGGTTCAACTCAAAGCTACTGACTCCGATGGAGGGTATACAGATACTACTCCCGTATGAAGCAGTAGTGGGGTTAGCATATGACCCCAGAGTCCTTCTAGACTGTTCATTTATACTTAAGTCCATAATGGAGAAAGGGAGATGATGTGAATTTATTTTATTTATTTTATTATATATAAAAATTTTGAAATAATAAAATAAAATAAAATAAAATAAAGACGACAATAAAATTAAAAATAAATAAAAATAAAATAAAATAAAATAAAATAAAAAATTTAAAAATATTTTATGAAGATTTTCGAAAAAGTGAGGAGAGAGAAAGTGGTTAGGATATTTTCGAAAAAGATAAAAAAAATTTAAATCTTAAAAGGATAAGATTTGAAAAATTTTGAAATTGAAATCTGAATTTTTATATAAAAAAATTCGAAAATATGGCTTAAAATTAGTTAGAAAATATATTTTTTTGAATTTTGAATTTTATGATGAAAGAGAAAAATACACAAAAGACACAAGACTTAAAAATTTTTAGATCTAATGCTCCTTGTTTTCGAAAATTTTGGAGGAAAAACACCAAGGAACACCAAACTTAAAAATTTTAAGATCAAAACACAAGAAAGACTCAAGAACACCTTGAAGATTCATAAGAACACCAAGAACAAAAGAAAGAACACCAAACTTAAAATTTTTAAAAAACCACAATAAAATTTTCGAAAATTAAAGAAAGATTAACAAGAAAACACCAAACTTAAAGTTTGGCACAAGATTTAATCAAAGAAAAAATTATTTTTGAAAAAAGGTTTAAAAGGAAGATACCCAATTGCCAAGAACATAAGCCAACGCTCTAGTCAACTGAGCTATAAATGTAACGTGTTTTAATATTGTATATAAAAAATATATTTTTAAAAACTAATATTTTAAAAAAGCACAAGAAAAATACGAAAAATACACAAAATAGGAAAAACCAAAGATCAAACAAGAAAATTTGACAAGAACAATTTGAAGATCAAGGAAATATAAAGAACATGCAATTCGAAAATTTAAAGGAAAATATAAAATATGCAATTGACACGAAACTTAAAATATAAAACTAAACTCACATAAAAATAAAAAATTAATAAGGAAAAATAATATTTTTGAAAAATTTTTGAAAAGAAATTAAAGGACTCAGATTTAATGACTCTATAGCAACAAACATAAATTATTCCTAATCTAAGCAACAAAATAAACCTTTAGTTGTTCAAACTCGAACAATCCCCGGCAACGGCGCCAAAAACTTGGTGCACGAAATTGCAAACACACTTTTGCAATCCGCACAACTAACCAGCAAGTGCACTGGGTCGTCCAAGTAATACCTTACGTGAGTAAGGGTCGAATCCCACGGAGATTGTTGGTTTGAAGCAAGCTATGGTTATCTTATTATTCTTAGTCAGGATACCAACAACAGTGTTTTTCAAGTTCAATTGTAAAAAGTGAAGGGGCATAAAATAAATAATTGTTACTCAATAATGGAGAATATGTTGGAGTTTTGGAGATGCTTTGTCTTCTGAATTTCTGTAACATAATGCTTCCTCACTTTCATAAATGCAAGGCTCCTTCCATGGTAAGCTGTATGTAGGGTGTCACCGTTGTCAATGGCTACTTCCCATCCTCTCAGTAAAAATGGTCCAAATGCTCTGTCACAGCACGGCTAATCATCTGTCGGTTCTCGATCATGCCGGAATAGAATCCATTGATTCTTTTGCGTTTGTCATCACGCCCAACAATCACGAGTTTGAAGCTCGTCACAGTCATTCAATCCCTGAATCTTACTCGGAATACCACAGACAAGGTTTAGACTTTCCGGATCCTCATGAATGCCGCCAACAATTCTAGCTTATACCACGAAGATTCTGATTAAGGAATCTAAGAGATACTCATTCAATCTAATGTAGAATGGAGGTGGTTGTCAGGCACACATTCGTGGATTGAGGAAGGTGATGAGTGTCACGGATCATCACCTTCTTCATAGTGAAGCGCGAATGAACTTCTTAGATAGGAACAAGCATGTTTGAATGGAAAACAGAATAATTGCATTAATTCATCGAGACGCTGCAGAGCTCCTCACCCCCAACAATGGAGTTTAGAGACTCATGCCGTCAAAGAGTATATAATTCAGATCTAAAAATGTCATGAGATACAAAATAAGTCTCTAAAAGTTGTTTAAATACTAAACTAGAAACATAGGTTTACAGAAAATGAGTAAACTAAGATGGATAGTGCAGAAATCCGCTTCTGGGGCCCACTTGGTGTGTGCTGGGGCTGAGACTTAAGCTTCTCACGTGCCTGGGCTGTTTCTAGAGTTGAACGCCAGGTTGTAACGTGTTTTTGGCGTTGAACTCCAACTTGTAACCTGTTTCTGGCGCTGGACGCCAGACTACAAGATGGAACTGGCATTGAATGGCAGTTTACGTCGTCTATCTTCGTGCAAAGTATGAACTATTATATATTGCTGGAAAGCCCTGGATGTCTACTTTCCAACCCAATTGAGAGCGCGCCAATTGAACTTCTGTAGTTCCAAAAAAGATATTCCGAGTGCAGAGAGGTCAGAATCCAACAGCATCTGCAGTCTTTTTTCAGCTTGAATCAGATTTTTGCTCAGCTCCCTCAATTTCAGCCAGAAAATACATGAAATCAAAGAAAAACACACAAACTCATAGTAAAGTCCAGAAATATGATTTTTTGCTTAAAAACTAATAAAAATCTACTAAAAACTAACTAAAACATACTAAAATCTACATGAAATTACCCCTAAAAAGCGTATAAAATATCCGCTCATCAGCATCATTTGAAACTGTATCAGCCCATCAAATACTTGTACATGATTCTTGTATAAAATGTTGCTCACCCTTTTCGAAATGTGGCTTTGAATGTTATTACAAAATCCATTTTGTAACTCTAAAAAACTCATGGTACTTGGAATAGCAAATGACAATGGACATTCACAAACAAAAGCTACTCTTTCATGTGTGTTTGTTATAACCTTACTGTTATAATATACTCACAAATTTATAATATTTTCCATAACTGCAACCTCACCTAATCCGATTTTTTTGACACACTTGACTGCCAAAAAAACTCAGAACTACGACATATGTATAAGAAAGAAGAATACAATGAGTAGAAATGGAGTAAGGAAGGTTGAATGAGAGTGTTGCTTCGTATTTATAAGATGGACCCTTGTTTAAAATATATTTTTTAAAACAAAACGCAACATGCGTTTTTAGTTTCTCCACACAAAAAAAAGCTGATAGCCCATAAAACGTAACCTGCGTTTATAAAAAAGCTGCCACCAAAAAATAAAATACAAGATGCATTTGTTTACTTCAAAAAAATTTTCTTTTTATACCCACACTACCACAAACACGGAAGATAGCGGCGAACAATTAGCAGCTATTTTAACAACCGCCGCTATCTGATGATTTTTCAGCAGTTTCAGGGGTGAACGCTGAAAGAGCCGCTGTTTAATTTGGTTTTGCGACAAATTTTAAAGAATCGCCGAATCTACCTTTTTCTTTGGTGATTGAAAATCTTCCCCCTTCCTAAAAACACAACCCTCAGCAGCTTCATCAAAAAAAAGAAAGAAAAAAAAGAAAGAAACGTAAAGAGAAGAGAGGGAGAAACGGAGAAGGAGAGGGAAGGGAGGAAGGAGCCGGGCGATGCTGCTGAGTTTGCTGCCGCCGTCGCGTTACCGTACCGTCGGAAAGCCAGAACTGCAAGAGAAAAAATCGCGAAGAGAGAGGGAGGCTGCATCAGCTCACCACGAAGCTAGCGCCATCGTCGTCCTCATCGCGGGCCTTCACCGTCACGTCTTGCCACCGCCGCCGCCACTAAGCTTTCTGTCATTGCCACTGAAGCCGAAGAGAGAGAGAGAGAGAGAGAGAGAGAGAGAGAGAGAGAGAGAGAGAATTCGCGATGAGAGGGAGAGCGCGCGCTCACGAAGGAGAAGAACGACGAAGAGTGAAGGAAAAGCAGAAGACGATGAACGCAGGAGAGAAAGAGGAGGTCACCATCCTGCTCTGCCGCCGCCGCCACATCAAAACGTAGCCTACGATTAGGCTAAAGGGAATTTTAAAAAAATTTAAAACTTTTTAAAAAAACAAAACCCATGCTGCATTTGTCTTTTTCTCACAAAAACAAAATAAATAAAAACAAAGCTAAACGTAACCCACGTTTTGATTAACTTCCATAGCAGTGGAAATATTGGTCATACATCCATTTCATTGGACAACACCAATACTAAACCCATAATTAAAAAAATGAGCCTCACATTACTTGTCCATAGATAGCAATAGGTCATTTTTCCAATGCAGTAGTCCGAGATGATTGAGTGAGCATGATTGACAGTTGACCTGAATTTAAGAAGTAGCAAAATAATAACATTGAAATTTGTTTAAATAAACCATGTGATCTATGCATCTTAAGACATAGTAAGTAAAAATTAATTTGTGGCGTAAGAAAAAAATCTAACGTCTTCAATTCTTTCTGAAATAAATTAAAAAGAAGCTTAATTTGAAGGTATGCTAATGGTGCGGTGTTTGACAATCTACAAACTAACCGGCAAGTATACCAGGTCGTACCAAACAATATCTTACGTGAGTAAGGATCGATCCCACGAGAATTGATGGACTAAGCAACAATAGTTAAGTAATTGGCTTAGTTAGACAAACAGAAAAGAGTGTTTTGGTATCCAATGAGCATTAAATAGTAAATTAAGAATTTCAGAAAACAAGCAGTAATAAGTTGAGAATAAAATATGGAGAAAACAGTTAAGGTTTCAGAGTTATCTATTTTTTTAGATTGATTTTTCTTACTAACTATTTTAATCATGCACGATTTAATTCATGGCAAACTATATGTGACTAGACCCTAATTCCTTAGACCTTCCTAGTCTCCTCTAAAATTCATTAACTTCCAATTCCTTGGTCAATTAATTCCAATTAGAGGGTGATGATCGAATTTCAGTTTATATGACACAAGAATCCTAATTATCCAAAAATAAGGGGATTATATGTCACGTATCCAGTTAAATACAAACAATTAGAAATTCAGTATGATATGTTTTCAAGCTGTTGTTCAAGTAAAGAGCTTTTCCAAGTTTTATAAGAATTCAAATAGAAAGAGGGTCATACTTCCGTTCCACCCAAATTCATAAAATAAAGAGCGAAAATAATTCTTAAATTATAAATCCATGCATAAATTAAAATAAAAAAAAGCAATAAAATCAATCCATACAAATAGACAGAGCTCCTAACCTTAACAATGGAGGATTAGTTGCTCATGTAATGTGGAATGTAAATTTGTATAGAATTCCCTAATGGAATTTCCTAATGGAACCTCCTAAATAGAAGAGAAGTCTCTCCTTTTTATAACTAATCCTAATTAATTTAAAATATAATATCTAAAATTAAGATAATATCTTTTCCTATTTTAAAATCAAATTTAAATTTAAATCATAATTAACTAACTACTCCGCGTCTTGTAACGTGAGGACCACTTGGCTTTACTGGATCTGCGCCTAACTTGGGTGTTAAAATGAGACCTAGAAATCACCCTAGCATTTTCTGCGTTTTTTGCACGTGGCGCATGTCACGCGTACGTGTCAGTCACACGTACGCGTCGATGGTCTTTTTCGTAAGTCACGCGGACGCGTCGGTCACGCGCATGCGTCACTGTGCAACTCTTCAAATCACGCGTATGCGTCAGTCACGCGCACGCGTCGCCATGGAAAGCTCCAAATCACGCGTACGCGTCAGTCACGCGTACGCGTCGCTCCTTGCTGTCATCTCCTTTTGTTCTTGTGCTGCAGAAACTCCATCAAATCCAGCCGAATGCTACCTAAAATAAATAAAATTACAAAAGACTCAAAGTAGCATCTATATTGGCTAAAAGATAATTAATTCTTTATTAAACTAACAAATTAGATGCAAATTCACTAAAAAAAGATAGGAAAGATGCTCACGCATCAGCTAACTAATCAAATTTCAAAAACATTAGGGTCGAGCCATGATGTGGATTGATTTAGCTAGATCTAAAGTTAGGTTTAAAAACTAAAGTAAGCGCTTTTAGATGACATTGATAATTAACTCAATATTTTTATACTTTAATTAATATTTATTTTTATTTAACGTTATTTATAAAATAAATATTTTGGTATGATTGTTATATAATATATATCGAATTTAATCTTCAAAGATAAGATGTTAATAATTTATTACATAAAATTTCTAATGTTATACACACTAATTATAAAACAGGTTTAATTTGGTTTATTTTGTATTAATTTGAATTTAAATTAGATCTTAAAATAACTTTACCAGAGAATTTGTTTCAAATTATCTCTAGAACTTTAAATGTGTTTCAATTATGCTTTCGGAGGTAATTCCCACTAAAAATATAAGTAAAATATATTTCAAATATTAAGAAATAAAAAATATATTTAAACATTATTTACAGACAAAATTAAAATATGTTTAAAATATTAACAATAACATGAAACATTTTAGACATGAACAGTATTTTTATAACAGGAAACTCATCCTTAATATACACTTTTAGAGTACATTAACCACTTATAAACCAACTATTACTTATGCCTAGAACAACATACATTAAAAACCTAAGGCCATTACATAATGGTGTAGCAAAATAGGAAGGCCATGGAGGAATCCTTAATCATAGGCTGCTTTCTATTAAACATTATGTAACAAATTTAAACGTTGTCTGAGATTAACGAAACCTAAAGCGCTTTACCCAAGTCCAAATCCTTAACATACTAGTACCCTTTGGACAATTGCTGTTGACACCCAAATCATGAAGCCATATCCGACAAATATTCGATGTTGTGTCTTTCAAAAAGAATGATGGGTGGTCCTATTCCTCTAGCATGTCCGTGAAGATATCCACCTGCTCCCTTCGTTCTTCATTCTCGACCTCAAGACAGTGAAGACGCTCTTCCAGTGCTTGAACCTCCTCTTCCCTGCTTTGCCTCAAATGTTTCTCAAGACGACCAAGGATTCGACGGTTATAGTCCCGAATGGTATACCAGTTGCATACAAAATCTTCTCTAGCATGTTGAACGCCACCTCCTGTCGAGCTACACGCTCCTCGTGTGCAACTGGACCATGAGCAACCAGCTCTAAACCTCTGAAGTTGTGAGGAAGGACGATCGTGAACCCAAACATCGCTTATCCCTTGATGAAGAAACATTGGGGGACTCGATTTGAAAATATGCACAGGCTCGCATCAACATCAGCTCCATGTCCTCCACATGCATGAAAGCTTCATCCGTTACCGGACTCACCACAAATGGACTGGGATCTGCATCACATGCAAACAATTCACATAACCATGTTGTCAACAAGACCCTAAATAGGATCCAACAACACCGCACAGATACATGATTTTGAAGGATTAAAAAAAAGTATTACCTGTAACGATGGGGTTGTTACTGCTACTCCCGCCACCGTTGTATTGGCTACCGCGTGTTGTTCGTGCATCAGACTGTTGCTGTGATAGAGGGGTCGAACAAAATGCACCTTCTAACAAGCGTGAAGGTCTTCGAGCTACCCGAACAGTAGAAGAACTGGGTTGCTGCTGCATCGTAAGCGAGAGCGGCAGAACCGGAGCTTCTACTTGCGCCACCAGCGGGGGGTGGTGGCTGCAGAGGTGCGGGGCCATTATTCACCCACGCCACAGCCTCCTGCAAGTCATGGAAACCTTTGTATTCGTTATTCTTGAAGTCCAAAACCAGCTCCTTGCACTCTTGTCAGGTCCTATACACCCCTGGGACCCTACCTCTCTTTACAGCATACAGAGGATATCAGCCACCTTCCATGAAACACAACTTTAGCATGCAACTCTAATGAAAAGATTTGAAATATGTTGCTGTTCCCTGTCACTTGTCCTTATATATTCCACGTAACTCTATGAGGCTTTTATAACAAGCCACAAATAAACCAAACTCTAATTACCTAATTAACACATATAACTTATAAACGACGTCTTTGAACTCTGGAATACACAGTTGGGCCAAGCCCACACATAAGAGAGAAAATTGGCTCATTTAAATAATAGTAATTATCAAGACAAAAAAAAAAAAAACAATAATTATAACCAACTTGGTTGGTCGAGTGTCATAAAATAAATAGAAAAAATTTTATTTCTTACACTGTGATACACTTACTTGTCCACTTTTTTTTATATAAACATTTAAATATTTAATTTATCCAGTAATTCAAATTCACTTTAATTAATTTATATTTTATTTAGAATTTATATTTTAAATTAATAACTTTACTATTGGTTGGAAATTAATATAGATATTTGTAAGCATAAACATATAATTTTCCTATAGTTTAAGTATTACTTAAAGAAAGGTAGCTTAATTTTATATTATAATTTTAAACAACAAAATAATTGTAAACTAACGAGACAAACAAAGGAAAAAAAAATTAAAAAAATAATTTTGTGTATATATATATAAAATGATAATGTCATATTTAAATTCATAACACCACTTTCTTATAATTATATTTTTTATCTTTTACCCCTAATGATTATTCAAAATATTTTTATAATAAAATAAAATTAATACAATAACAACAACAATAATAATGAAGGCAAATTACTAAAATAAAACATTTGGATCCAAAATTATCAAAATACAAATTTTGCAGTTTGAATACGAAAATGCAATTTTCTACAAAACTATGTAAACTGCTGATGGGGTTCTATGGTCTCAAAATACACGTAAATCACTGGTGGAGTTTCACAATTTACGTTGAGCAAGTATTTGGCCAGAAACCGTGGTAAGGGGTTCCACGATATATGTGAGGATGGAAAATAAGCATAAACTGTAGAAGGGGTCTGGTTTATAATTCCACCGAGTTTCACTATATACACCAACCTAGAGTGAGTGGTGTGATGGTAGAGAGTCATTTTCAAACATTTACAAATGGATAGGGATGATAGTTTTTTGGTCCTGGTCCATTGCTCTAGTAAAATAAAAAAAAAGAGTAAAAAGTACGGTGTTAAGTTCATCAATAAACAACCGGTGAGTGTTTTTATCCGGTCAACAAATACTCTGTCAGAGCTAAAGACAAGTATATTGCAAAAGTTAGGGTTGTGTGGGGCCAAGTTGGTGAAGAAGTTGTTCTACAAGATTCTGATTGCGGTTGTGTCAATTGGTGTGCAGTATGAAACATTTGTGATAGGGTCGGACGAAGACATGCAAGTTATGTTTCATTGTCGACGCAGTTTTTCGGAAGTGAGAATACACGAGTTATATGCCAAGTTGGAAGATGTTGCCGACATTTCCGGGCCATCAGCGCCGAATCTTCAGTCGACGACGGTAGGGGTGCTTCTACCTCAATGCCGGTCGTTGCACCTGGTTGTATGTTAGGTGAACCTCCATCTGTACCATTAGGGTTAGCCAAACCAGCGGGTTTGATTCCTTGTATTTTAGGTGATGGTGAGCCAGATCATGTTGAAAATGCGATGTGAGAGGATGATTCGGACATTGAGCCAGATCACATATTGGGGGACAGCGAAGAGGATACTCCTAGGAACCCGCCATCACGTCAGAGGCCAACTAGTTTGGGGTCCACCAACAACTGCCACATTTCTTGATGTTGAACTTGGAAGCAGTCGGTCAGCAACCGGACATTGATCCCACCTTCGGAGGCCAAGGATTACACGAGGGAAATTCTGCAGGGGAATTTCAGATTGGCTAATATTTTTCGACAAAGGAGGAAGCTCTGTTGAGTGTTAAGGATTGTAGCATCCGTCGTGGGGTACATTATCGATGAAGTGGACTGTAAACTGCTTTATCTTATTCGGTGTGGGAAGCTCGCCAAATATTTCCTCAAACCAATTCCAAGCGGGTTTGCCATCATCTATCAGCTTCTTGAAATCTGTAAGGCACCTGGATACAGGTAAACCATCCACGAGCAACCCTAACTGGTATGCAACATCCTGCAGCGTGATGGTGCACTCCCCGAATGGCATGTGAAAGGTGTGCGTCTCAGGATGCCACCTCTCAATGAATGCGCTGACGAGTGGCTTATCCAACCAAAACTACCTCGTGTTGAGCTGCGCCAGGTGGTACAAACCTACCCTCTCCAGGTAGGGTATGATCCTGTCATGCAGAGGCATGTTCTGTTGCCTCTGGACACTACAAATGCACCTACTAAGCTGTAACATGTGAGAGAAATAACTAAAACCAAGTCAGATTCCATCACTAACAACCATTACCCATAGATACTAAATAAGTTTAACCCGATACAGTTCCCAAATGTTTCATTCTAAGTTCAAATTAATAAGGCTTAAATATAAGACTCAAATCTTTAATTCAAAATAAGCAAATACTAAACGTAAGATTATATAATCTAAATCTTAAGTTCAAAAAAAAAACTAAACTATAAAACTTATAATTTTTAAATTTAAGAATGCAAAATACAACCATTAGGTTCAATTTACAAAATTTAATCTTTAGGTTTCAAAATCTTAACAACTGAGACTACAATACTTGAATTTAAACTTACATGTTTAAAAGTTCAAATTTCAAAACTTAGTTTTCAAACATGATAAACAACACTACAATTTGAACCCTATGCATCAAATACAAGAGGATCATCATTCTACTTAAACATTTGGACCTATCTCTTAACTTTGAAATCCTAAACTGGCCAATCCTAAATTATGCATTCTAACTACAAAATCCAAATACTACATTTCTCTGTTATATGAAATAGAATAAATAAAAGATAGCAAGCTTACCTCTTTGTTGATGCTGCCGGCTATGTGCACAACACCGTTGAGCCGGTAAAGACTGCATTCATCCACCATGGTCCCGGCCCAAGAAATGTCCAAATGTCTTCCTCAGCACACTTTTCCTCACTTTTCCTCTTCCCCTCTCTCTAGAACGTCACTTTAACAAATTGAAAGTGTCATAAAATGAATAATCCACGACACTCCTTCTGCGTATTTATACTAGAGCATAAACTGCTAGACCCCTTCCACGATTTATGCTTATTTTCCATCCTTACAGAAACTATGGAACCCCTACCATGGTTTCTGGCCAAATGCTTGCTCAACGTAAACCGTGGAACCCCACCACTCGGTTTATGTGTATTTTGAAACCGTGGGACCCCATCAGCGATTTACATTATTTTGTAGAAATTTTCATTTTCGTATCCAAACTACCAAAATTGTATTTCGGTAATTTTGGATCCCAAATGTTTTATTTTAGTAATTTGCCCTAACAATGAAGTCTTGTCCCATTAGGTATCTACATGAATCAAACGATGCCATTAAACTCTATCATGTATTATGTCTACAGAAATACCGTTTACATGTAGATCTTGTTTGACCACCTGATGGATGGTCTTTCTAGGTCTCCTCTGTCTTTCACCCCCTGTCCATCTTCCATCTCATCCACCCTTCTGACTTTGTGCTCTGTCAGTCATCTTCTCACATGTCCAAACTACCTAAGATGTGATTCTATCATCTTTTTCACAATAGGTGCTACTTCAACTCTCTCTCTCTATTATATCTTTGTTCCTTATTCTATTCAATCACGTATGACCACTCATTCATCTCAACATCTTCATCTCTGCCACGTTTAACTTATGTTTGTGTTCCCTTTAGCCTCCCAACACTCTGTACCTTAAAGCATAGCCAGTCTGATAGCAATGCGATAGAATTTACCTTTAAGTTTTAAAGGCACTTTTTTGTCACATATAAAACAAAATGCATTTCACCATTTTGTCCAACCTGCTTGGATCCTATGATTTACATTATGTTCAATCTATTTACTATCCTGTATGATGCACCCAAGATACTTAAAATTTTTTATTTTTCGTAAGATGTTTTCTCCAATCTTTACCTCTATATTAGGATTTTTCTTTTGACGGCCAAACTTACATTCCATATATTCCATCATGTTACGATTTATGTGCAGACCATACACTTCTAGAGCTTCTCTCCATAAATCCAACTTCTTATTTAGGTCTTCCCTTGATTCTTTCGTAAAAACGATATCATCGACAAAAAGCATGCACCATGGAATAGGTTCTTGGATATGCTCTGTGAGTACTTCCAAGACTAATGTGAAAAAGTATAGACTTAAGGATAATGCCTGGTGTAATCCTATACTAATAGAAAATTCTTCTGTCACACCATCTTGAGTCTTCACACTAGTTGTAACCCCATCATACATGTCTTTAATTGCACGAATATATGAGATCCTTACTCCCTTCCTTTCCAAAACCTTCCATAAGACCTCCCTTGGCACCCTATTGTATGCTTTTTCCAAATTAATAAACACCGTATGTAGATTTCTTTTATTACTATGATACCTTTCCATCATCTTTCTTAATAGGTATGTAGCTTCAGTGGTAGATTTGCCTGGTATAAAACCAAATTGGTTCTCTGTTACTTGTGTCTCTTGTCTCAACCTCCGTTCTATCACCCTTTTCCATAATTTTATGGTATGGCTCATGAGATTGATTCCTTTATAGTTTTTGCAACTCTGTATATCTCCCTGATTCTTGTAGATAGATACCAAGGTGCTTTTTTTCTACTCATCTGACATCTTCTTTGACCTTAAAATCTCATTAAAAAGATTGGTTAACCAACTGATGCCTTTCTCTCTAAGGCCCTTCCAAATCTCAATCGGAATATTATCAGGTTCTACTGTCCTACCATTTTTTATCTGCTTTAGAACCTCTTTTACCTCGAAGTCTTGAATCTTTCGATAGTAGTCGAAGTTTTGATATTCTTTCCTTGTGCATAACCGAGCAAGACTCAGAGGAATCTTCTGTCCTTCATTAAATAACTCGCAGAAGCTAAGTAGCTCTTCCACCTTTCATTGATCTTCTCATCTTAAGCCAAAATTTCTTCGTCTTTATCCTTTATGCACTTAACTTGATTCAAGTCTCTCATTCTTCTTTTATGTCTCTTTGCGATTTTATAGATATCTTTTTCTCCTTCCTTTATACCTAAAGACTGGTAGAGGCCCTCGTATAAAAATTAATAAATCAATAAATAATAAACTTAAAAAATTTTATAAATACAGATTGAATAGAAATTTTTTAAACATTGCATAAATGGCTACTCTAAGTATGCTTAATTTCTTCTTTATTAACAAATTTTTTAATTTTATTTGTATTAGTTTCTTAAAATATTCAATTATTGTTCTATAACAATATTAATATGTAAAATAATTGTTTTTAAATTTATATAAAATAAAAATATTTTTAAATACTCTATATTACAAATAAAAATATTGAGCTGTTTTATCATCTAATCTTATACACTTTAAATGAGTCAAAACTAGGCCATTAATTAAACAACAAATATTTGAAGCCAGGAATCATCCTATTTGTATGTGAATCAATTCTCAGTTGGGCAATTGCATAATCTCATATCTATTTTAAATATTAATATGATAATCCCAAAATTTGCTAAAAGACAAAAGTATTGCTGAAAATTTGATAATACACAAGAACATAAAATTCTACAACCATACACAGGAAATACGTGATCATTTTCCTACCGTAAATCTTTTACTATAATGTTTTAATATAAATGCTAACAGCGATTAGATCTTTGTGAAACCAATCACACTTGATATTTTATAATAGTTCATACTATAATGTCTATTATTACGATAATTATAGTAGTTATGCAATATTAACAATATTTTTAAGTATTATTAAAACTAAAATAATTTTTTATGTTATTTGATAATATTTTTGAATTTACAAATAAAACTAAAAAATATTACTGAAATATAAAAAATATAAATTAATTTTAATAATACTTTTAAATATTACAAAAATAATATAATCACCGCACTCAAAAAACTCTACCTTCTGGCTGCTTGTTTTTCACAAAGTCATGCGATGTTACATTTCAGGTAAAACAGTACTTGTATCTGGAAGTTTCTAAATTTTATCATATTCTCTCTCACCCACTACACATTAGTTTTGTTCCACCGCCTCAGATTCCTACACACAAAAAATGGGGAACCTGACACTTGTTCTACATCATAATATTCTCCTGTTTTATAAAGTTCATGTGATTTACATTTCATGGAAAACAGTACTTAGATGTGGAAGTTCCTAAAACTTGACCATGTTAACACTACTTGCGAATGAAAAGTTGAAAACCCTTTTGAAAGTCATAACTAAGAACCATAAATACAAATGGAGCAACTGATCTTAACTTAAGAAACTTAACCAGCAAGGAAATTCAACACCCCAAGCGAGAAAGAGAACACTCTGTTCAGAGCAAAACAAAAACTCATAGCTTCCTCATCTATATATACACTCAAAGAGGAGGGCACACAAATTCACCACTTGTTTCTAAATCATCAAGATCTGCATCTGCGTCTGCATCCAATAGATCGTCGAAGTCCATGCTGCCTTCGGTGACAAGGCTGTCACCAACCATGGGAACATTAGGAGGCTTTCTTGCCTCTTGTAGAATGGAAAGTACTTCCTCCACACTCTGCGACGGATCATTCACGTCGCTGCTTAGGCAGCTTCCACCTTCCATTAGTTCTACAGGCAAGTTCACTAAAAACCATGGATGGTTTTTGATTTCCGATATTGTTATTCTCTGTAAAATGCGGTAAATGCCTCAATGAAATTAAAAAAAGGAAGCTATATACATTTCAAACTAAGTCTAAGAAGATGCCACAAACAGATGAGAGATTAATTGCTTAAATTTTATCCCACAACATGCAAACCAGACATTCATAAAACCAATAATATGCATTGGTTAGAGAAAGTAAGAACTTTAGGCTTAATTGAAAAAATAAATATGACCTTCATTTTATATTGATAAGTTGTCCTGACTTTTTTAGTATAAACATAAATCAATGTATCTAGATACATACAAATTGCATCGTAAAATACACTAATTTATGTGATTTGAATCCTCTAAATTTTAGATTTCACATTAGAGGATAAACTGTGATCTTTTATTATTTATTTTATAGGTGGGACAAAAAAATATAAAAAGGAAAATATTCAAAGATAAAAGATCACACTTTATCATGAAGTGAAAATTCAAAATTTAGAAGATGCAAATTCTAATTTATGAATGTACTAGAGAATTTAAAAAACTTATCAATATGGAATGGAGAATGGAAAAAGTATGATGAGAAATTTAATAAGGCCTGTTAAGCAATTAAATTTTGTAGCATATAGGAATATCTAGACAATAAAAACAATAATTATTTGTTAACCATCAAACCAAATACCTGTTCAGGATTCGCCACAAAGATTTTTGATAGAAGATGTCTACATTCCAAGGAAACTCGTTCACAATCAGGAATTGTATACTGAACACCAACTATCCTCTGCAGAGAATATCCAATTGACACCCCATATCAGATAATATATAACATACAATCAACCCTTATTTCTACACTTCATTTTGCTTGGTGATGAGTATGCAGTTATCACTTACCCCAATAGTTTTCTTGAAATTTCTAGGATCCGCAGGATCTTCAAAAGGATAAGTTCCAAATAACATCACATATAAGGTGACTCCACAAGACCAAACATCTGCAATCTATAGTTTCCCTTGAAAATATTTAGTCAACAAACTAAAATAACGAATAAGATAGGCAACAAGGAAAGGAAGAACTAGCTTTTCACCTTTCCATCGTATTCTTTCCTTGTCAGGACTTCAGGTGCGATGTAAGCTGGAGTTCCTACTGTAGACTTCGGTTGTGAATGCAATACGGATGACTACATAGAAAAGACTTAAAACAAATTAATACAAAGATGCCAACATTTAAAGCAATAGTTCTTGATAACCTCACTACCTTTGAATAACCAAAGTCACAAATTTTGACTCGCGGTGCGGTGCTTCCGTCTAGAAGTGTGTTTTCGAGTTTCAGATCTCTATGACAGATTTGCTGCATAAACATTCCTTCAATTAAAAATACATGTCCATTGCAAGGGTAGATAATTCTTGCTAAAATATTGGTTTGGTTTTGTACCATCGAATGACAATAACTAACTCCTGATATCAATTGCTGAAAGAAAAATCTCGCCTGTTGAAACATAACAAGACTCAAGGATTAAGGATGCTGAAATTTCTGTATGAACTATTATACAGATAATTTTAACAGGATACATTCTAAATCAAACTATTCAAGGACATCTCCATTTCTATGTTACCTCATCCTCGCAAAATTTACCGAAATTGCATATCCTCTCAAAGAGTTCTCCTCCAGCAGCATACTCCATTACTATAGCTAGATGTGTTGGAGTCAAAAGGACCTGCAAGTAGAGTCATCAAAGCATATAAAGAATTAGTCTGTGATTTATATGAAATTCATACAAGTAGAAGAGTCTAGAAGCAAAATACCGAAAACAATTTTACAAGAATTAGAAGGCATAAGGCAAGTTATCCACTTAAATAATCATATTCATATCCAAATCATAAAAACAAGTGTTTCCATTCTCAAGTTCCCAATCTGATTAATATTTCAAACAAGATATACCCTTTACTCATTAATCGTTTAGTACTAAAAGTTTCACTAACCTCTTTGAATCTAACAATATTGGGATGCTTCAGGGACCTGTGATTCATGATCTCCCTCTGGACATGCTCATCAATCTGCAGCGACAATAGTGAATCAAAAATAAAAACCCACACAGCACACAAAAATATACTATACCCCAATAAATAAATAAAAATAAAAGACATGAATCAGACCTTGTAGCCTCTTTCAATGAACTTAACAGCAAAAAGCTCATTGGTAAATTTGTCTCTCAACAACTTGGCGACAGCAAAGTTCCCGGTACCGATATCTTTGATAATCTCGTAGCGCTCCATGTCTTACCGGCAAGAAGAAGTGGTTTCTTATTTGCTAACAAAAAAGTAAGGGTTGGGGTTTTTTTTTGTGAAACTTCTCAAAGAGTGTTGAAACTTAGCACGGACGCTAGCAATTTTGTTTTTATGTAGACTCTGACACTCTTATGTACTCTCTTGCCTCTATTGTTGATAAAATAGAAGGAAAAGTGGCAAATAGAAAAAAAGGAAAAGTGAAAATGAAGAGCCAGTTAGCATTGAGGAAATTTACAGAGCGACGCGTGTGGAATTTTGCTGACATGAGGACAAGAAAGTACAGAGATAGATAATGGAAAGAACAATTGGTAACAAAAGAGAGGTATAGCGCATAGGCACACAAGTGCTCATTTTGATATTCACATTCGCAAGTTGCACCGATCTCTTTAATCGAGATCTTTAAATTAAAATAAATATATCTCGTTACTCTTATATCTATTTTTCGTCACTGGAACAGTAACATCATGAGTAAAGTAGTTTATTCCTTGCCACAAATAAGTATAAATGCACCAATTTAATCTTTTTTCCTTTTATAATCTAAACGAGAAATATATTCGTCGTTTTTAATGCTATTATGTGAAACATGCATGAGCAATATAACCCATAATGGTTTTTATATTTAAAAAGTGATGTCATAATGGTAAATTTTCGTCTTTGATTTTAATAATAATGCCATGGTTTCTATACCAACAATTATGCAGTATAGACCATGATTTTGAAAATCGGATCGAACCGGCCGATTCAGCTGAAATAACCGGAAATCGGTTATCTAGCTGGCCGGATAATCTCAAAAATTGAATGGCAAAGAATCAGTGAAAAAATTGGTCGAATCGACAGTTAACCAGCGAATTGGAAGAACCGTCTGATTTTTTGACGGTTTAGTGGTTTGGAAATTCAGATACCAAACGACGTCATTTTAGCTTTTAAAAAAAAAAGAAAAGAAAGGCGTACGCGTTAACCAAACCTAACCCACTTTCTTCCCCCATTACCCCAATCACAGCCAATCTCCCCTTTCTTCCCCCCTCACCCACCAAGGCCACCATTGCCACCGCCCACCAAGCTCCAGATTCCAGAAACCATCGAGCCACCCACAGCCATCTACAGCAGCAGCGCTCCTCATTCGCCACCCACAGCCATCCACAGCAGCAGCGCTCTTCATTCGCCACCCAAACCAATCCTCACCGCGTTGAGCCCACCTCCTCGTCACCGAAGGTCACTGAGCTCACCGAGCCCGCCTCCTCATTCGCCGGTAAGACTCTGTTCTTGTCTTCTTCCTGATTTTGAACTTGCTTCCTTCTGAAATCTGAGCTCGCCTGTTCTGTTTGAAAAAAAAAATAACAGGGCATCTGAGTTAAAAAAAAATAACATATGAATCCAGTTAAATATGCTTCAGGTTCAGTCTGTTTTTCAAGTCGTGTTGAGTCTCGAACACTTTTCTTACCCTTTCAATCTGTTTGCTGCTTCTGAATATGTTCTGATCTTGATTTTTGTTTTTGATTTTCTATGCTGCTTGTTCTTTTTGCTGCTTCTGTTTGCTGCTTTTGAATATGTTCTGATCTTGATTTTTGTTTTTGATTCTCTATGCTGCCTGTTCTGTTTGCTGCTTCATGATTTTTGTTTTTGATTTTCTAAGGTTATTTATTCATGATGAATATATTTGCTGCTTCATGATTTTGTTTTTTGATTTTGTGAGGAGGTTATTTATTCATGATTTTGAATATGTTTTGCTGCTTCTGAATATGATTTTGTGAGGAGGTTATTTATTTGTTATCTGTTCATGATTTGTTTGTTTGCTAGATTCATGATTTTGTTTTTTGATTTTCTGAGGTTATTTGTTCATGATGAATTTGTTTGCTGCTTCATGATTATGGTTGCTGAATTATTTATTTGTTCATGATTTTCTAAAGTTATTTTCTGCTCTTTCCTTCCTTCTATTTTTCCTTTATGTATTGTTTTCTAAATTGCATATTTCCTGTTTAATGGTATTTTTCCTAGATGAAGATGAAAAGTCAAACGGTAGATCTGATATCCCGAAGATGCAGATTATTGTTTGCAGCTCAGTCTTATTTATAGGAATGATGATGAATTGATGATCCTCTGCATTTCCTTGATCCTGTATAGAAGAAAGAAAAACCAGAAAAACTATAGTAAGTCATTTCTTTATATTCTTGATTCTTCTATTGAGTAAAAGCTTTTAGAATTTCAAGTGTCTGTTGTTTGGTCCTTCACCGATTAAGTTGGATTCAATAAATAGAATGTATTTTTTGAACCTGCTTTATTTTGGTCTCTCTTAAACTGTTCAAACCTTGTATTAACCTATAGATTTTGTGATTTTTGTTTCATTTGGTCTTTGCACAATGCTTCTTTTGGAGGAAAGAACTAGATCTACCATATTTTGATATGGCTACACTTATTTCTGCAACCAACAACTTCTCGACCAATAACATATTGGGAAAAGGCGGTTTTGGAGCTGTTTACAAGGTTAATACTTAGTCATATAATGCTCAAATCTGGATATTAGCAACATGGGAGGAAATTTTGATTTGTTGAGATAGGTGCTATGGCCAAATAAGTACATTATTTGAAAGAGTCACTATTTTGTGTCTGTAGAACATTATGGGTTTGTGATTATGTGCTGTTTTTTTTTTGTTTAGTTATAAATTTTGATGTTTGAAGTTTTTTGTGAACCTCTAATATTAAGCTATGGATAATTTATTATGTGAAATTTTAAATTTTATTAAGTTAGAAATTATTGAATTTATATATTTAAAATTATTTTTAGGTTTTTTAATAATTTTATTTAATATTTAATTAAAAGGGTTGAGCTCCGGTTAAACTCCGGTCGAACTAGTAAATCATTAAACTAGTAACCTCATCGGTTTATTGACCGGTCCGGTTTTCGCAACCTTGGTATAGACACGGTGAATGCAAGGATAAAACTTCTAAAAAGAAAGTTT
Source organism: Arachis stenosperma (assembly GCF_014773155.1). NCBI lineage: Eukaryota > Viridiplantae > Streptophyta > Magnoliopsida > Fabales > Fabaceae > Arachis > Arachis stenosperma. Next base: position 69,416,479 of record NC_080383.1, read on the forward strand.
TATTGCTAAACATACTACCAAACTCAAAACGAAAAATATCGCTTTGGTTTGTCTTTTCAAGTGATCTTTTTGAAAAATGCCAAAGAGGAGTGTCAGTATCAATAATTTTTGTGATTTGTAGCCATCAAATAATTATTAATAGTGTTTTGAATGGGTAAGATTTCATCCAATAATATGAAATTACTCATTTTTATTTTGCTGGTTACATATTAATTAGAATTTAATAAAATTACTGGTCCCCTAAACTTTTCCTATGCAAAAACTCAGTTACACATTAAGTTTTAGAGAAAACAACTAAAAATCTATTCAAAAAAAATAGAAATATACAAAACAAAATCAAAGAAAAAGAAGAACGACGTAATTTTCATCTGCGATTTCCTCCTAGAAATAAAATCAACCGAAAAAGTTTCTCATCTTACTACTTCGGTCAGGTTATATGAAGGAAAGCAATTATGCTAATTTATGTATGCAACCATCTATGCTATGGCATGAGATAAAATAAATAAAATAAAATAAAAAAGAAATAGCAATGACAAGACTTAAGACATGTAAATTAACTCCTGTTAATTAAAGCTAATTTTTTCATCCTAGATTGTATGTCCATCAATATAACATGACATCAGTAGATATACTTAACAGAAGAATAGATATTTGCATACCTATCTAGTGATGAATTATCAATACAACTGCAAACCATATTTAGAATGTCTGTAAGAGTAGCACATTTTTACCATCATTTAACCCAGGACCCCTTTCCAAATGATCATAAGCAATAATATTTAGAATGTCTGTAAGAGTAGCACATTTTTACCATCATTTAACCCAGGACCCCTTTCCAAATGATCATAAGCAATAAGTTTCTATATCGATGAAAATTAGAATGAAATCCGCGCTCTATGTAGAGAGATAAATTAATTATTATACTATATAATATATTCTAATATTTTTTAGAGATTGATTAGATAACATATAAAATAATGTTAAATTTAAAGCATTTTATATTAAAATTATTTTATAAAATATTTATTTGCTAATTTATATATAATTTTATATAATTATTCAACTAAAATATAATATGATTATAGTTTATTGTTTCAAGAATGTGAATTTATTTATTTTTAAAAAGACAATTTTTTATTATATACAATTGTACAAATTTATATCTTTATTGAGTTAATAGTCAAATTAGTCTTTATAAGACATTCTTCAAATTTATTCCTGAAAGATTTTTCAATCAAATTGGTCCTTCAAAAATTGTGAATTAATCATATTTGTCATCCAGTCACTCTATTAATAATTTTCTTCAAAGATTGATATTGTAAAACGTTAATTGATAACATATATAATACCTGATATGTCTAACTGGATATTGATCAAATATATTTATGAAAATTTATTAATTTAGTCATTTTTCTCAATTATAAAAATCTTATTCCTAAGATGACCTAGTGACTAAATTGATAGATTTTCGTAAACATATTTAGTCAACGTCTGATTGAACATATTATATGTCATGTATGCTATCAGTTAACATTTTTCATCATCAATCGTTGGCGAAAATTGTGAGTGGAGTAACTGAAGAACAGAAAGGATTAATTCGTAATCTTTGAAGGACCAATTTAATTGAAAAAATCTTTCTGAGACGAATTTGAAGAATGTTTTATCTTTTTGGGACTAATTTAAATATTAACCATATCTTTATTTGTTGTTTTTATCGTTTGCACATAATTAAAAAAGTTAAAAAAAAGAATTAGAATAAAAAATACTAAAAATATAATCTTAAATTATAAAATTAATACTAGTAAGGAGTTGTTGTGCCAAATTTAAACTTTTTTAAAAGAATTTTCAATAATTAGTATGAGAGAATAAAATATAAAATATTAATAATAAGAGTTATATATAACATGTTTTATAAATGGACCAAATAGTGAAATAGTAAGAGTCTTATACAATATGTAGTATAGGCCAAAAATATAAAATTTGAATATTTATATTTTGTAACTAAAATTTTGTATAATTATGATACTTTTCATATATATATATATATATACTACAAGAAATAGTGTAATTATCGACGCTAAAAATTGACAGTTGTATTTTATGTCGATATTTATTTACGGTTTGTTGTCGATAAAATAAAAAAATTATTTAAAATAAAATAATAAAATCGACGACCAGGTCGTCTATTATTTTGATGACCTTATATTTTCTTTAAAATCGATGGATGAATCGTATATTTTCATATTTATAATATTGACGGTTTTTGTTGTCGATAAATTTAAATGGTGGAGATTCCTTTTCAAAATTAAGTAAATGGTGTAGATTTATTATATAAAATAGACAGTTAAGAAGCTAATTTTGTTTTAACTGAAATCGACACACTGTCGTCGATTTTTATCGACACACTGTTGGTAAAGGTTAAAGGCCTTTACATCCCTGCTTATTTCATAATCTTAGACACTGGGAAGGATGAGGATGAATGCATCATCATTGGAAGACCCTTCCTAGTCACAACAGGAGCTGTGATTGATGTTGACAGAGGAGAGTTAGTCCTTCAACTGAATGTGGACTACCTTGTGTTTAAAGCTCAAGGATCTTCCTCTACAACCATGGAAAAGAAGCACGATAAGCTTCTCTCAATACAGAGTCAAACAAAGCCCCCACAGTCAAACTCTAAATTTGGTGTTGGGAGGCCACAACCAAACTCTAAGTTTGGTGTTGAACCCCCACATTCAAACTTTAAGTTTGGTGTTGGGAGGTTCCAACAATGCTCTGAACATCTGTGAAGCTCCATGAGAGCTCACTGTCAAGCTATTGACATTAAAGAAGCGCTTATTGGGAGGCAACCCAATTTTTATTTATCTATATTTCTATTATTATTTTATGTTTTATTAGGTTCATGATCATGTGGAGTCACAAAACAATTGCAAAAAATTAAAAATAGAATAAAAAATAGCAGAAGAAAAAGCACACCCTGGAGGAAGAGCTGTCTGGCATTTAAACGCCAGAAACAAGCATCTGTATGGCGTTTAATGCCAGAAACAAGCACCAAGATGGCGTTTAACGCCAGAAACAAGCATTAGGCTGGCGTTAAACGCCAAAAACAGGCTACATCTGGGCGTTTAACACCAAAAACAAGCTACAGTTTGGCGTTAAATGCCAGGATTGCATACAAAGGGCGTTTACATGCCTAAAAGGTGCAAAAATGAGAAATCCTTGACACCTCAAGATCTGTGGACCCCACAGGATCACCTCAGGATCTGTGGACCCCACATGATCACCTCAGGATCTGTGGACCCCACAGGATCCCCACTTACCCACCACCTCTCTCTTCTTCACACAATCCAATAATACTATACCCTTCACCAATCACCTCAATCTCTCTTCCCCATTACCCCTTCACCAATCACATCCATCCACTCTTCCCCATAAACCGCACCTACCTTCAAATTCAAAATCTCTTTCCCACTCAAACCCACCCTAAATGACCGAACACAAATCCCTCTCCCTCCACTATATAAACCCCTCTATCTTTCTTCATTTTCACACAACACTATCCTTTCTTCTTTCCCTTGGCCGAAACCTACACCTCTCTCTCTCTCCTCTATATCTTCTTCTTCTTTTATTCTTTCTTCTTTTGCTCGAGGGCGAGCAACATTCTAAGTTTGGTGTGGTAAAAGCATAGCTTTTTTCTTTTTCCATAACCATTGATGACACCTAAGGCCAGAGAAACCTCAAGAAAGAGGAAAGGGAAGGCAATTGCTTCCACCTCTAAGTCATGGGAGATGGAGAGATTCATCTCAAAAGCCCATCAAGACCACTTCTATGAAGTTGTGGCCAAGAAAAAGGTGATCCCTGAGCTCCCTTTCATGCTCAAGAAAAATGAGTATCCGGAGATCCGACATGAGATCCGAAGAAGAGGTTGGAAAGTTCTCACCAACCCCATTCAACAAGTTGGAATCTTAATGGTTTAAGAATTCTATGCAAACGCATGGATCACAAGGAACCATGATCAAAGCATGAACCCAAACCCAAAGAACTGGCTTATAATGGTTCGGGGAAAATATTTAGATTTCAGTCCGGAGAACGTAAGATTGGCGTTCAACTTGCCTATGATGCAAGAAGATGCACGCCCCTACACTAGAAGGGTCAATTTTGATCAAAGGTTGGACCAAGTCCTCATGGACATACGTGTGGAAGAAGCTCAATGGAAAAGAGACTCAAAAGGCAAGTCAATTCAATTGAGAAGACTGGACCTTAAGCCTGTGGCTAGAGGATGTTTGGAGTTCATCCAACGCTCCATCATCCCCACCAGCAACTAATCCGAAGTAACTGTGGATCGGACCATCATAATCCATAGCATCATGATTGGAGAGGAGGTAGAAGTTCATGAAGTCATCCCTTTAGAACTCTACAAAGTAGCCGAAAAGCCCTCCACCTTGGCAAGACTAGCTTTTCCTCATCTCATTTGCCATCTATACAACTTAGCTGGAGTTGTCATAGAAGGAGACATCCTCATTGAAGAGGACAAGCCCATTACTAAGAAGAGGATGGAGCAAACAAGAGAGCCTATTCATGGATCTCAAGAGACGCATGAGGAAGCTCATCATCAAGAAATCCCTGAGATGCCTTAAGGGATGCATTTTTCTCCAAACAACTATTGGAAACAACTCAACACTTCTCTAGAAGGATTGAGTCATGACATGAACCAATTAAGGGTGGAACACCAAGAACACTCCATCATTCTCAATGAGATTAGAGAAGATCAAAGAGCTATGAGGGAGGAGCAACAAAGGCAAGAAAGAGACATAGAGGAGCTCAAGAACACCATTGGTCCTTCAAGAAGAAGGCGCCACCATCACTAAGGTGGACTCATTCCTTAACTTCCTTGTTCTTATCTCTCTGTTTTTCGGTTTTTGAGCTTCATGTTTGCCTATGTTTGTGTCTTTATTACATGATCATTAGTATTTAGTAACTATGTCTTAAGGCTATGACTAATTCCATGAATCCTTCACCTTTCTTAAATGAAAAATGTTTTTAATACAAAAGAACAAGAAGTACATAAGTTTCGAAATTGTCCTTGAAATTAGTTTAATTATATTGATGTGGTGACAATACTTTTTGTTTTTTGAATGAATGCTTGAACAGTGCATATTTTTTATCTTGTTGTTTATGAATGTTAAAATTGTTGGCTCTTGAAAGAATGATGAACAAGAGAAATGTTATCAATGATCCGAAAAATAAAAAAAATTGATTCTTGAAGCAAGAAAAAGCAGTGAATAACAAAGCTTGCGGAAAAAAAGCAAGCAGAAAAAGCCAATAGCCCTTAAAACCAAAAGGCAAGGGTAAAAAGGATCCAAGGCTTTGAGCATCAATGGATAGGAGGGCCCAAGGAAATAAAATCCAGGCCTAAGCGGCTAAATCAAGCTCTCCCTAACCATGTGCTTGTGGCATGCAGGTCCAAGTGAAAAGCTTGAGACTGAGTGGTTAAAGTCATGATCCAAAGCAAAAAGAGTGTACTTAAGAGCTCTGGACACCTCTAACTAGGGACTTTAGCAAAGATGAGTCACAATCTAAAAAGGTTCACCCAGTCATGTGTCTGTGGCATTTATGTATCCGGTGGTAATACTGGAAAACAAAGTGCTTAGGGCCATGGCCAAGACTCATAAAAGTAACTGTGTTCAAGAATCAACATACTTAACTAGGAGAATCAATAACACTATCTGAACTCTGAGTTCCTATGGATGCCAATCATTCTAAACTTCTAAAGGATAAAGTGAGATGCCAAAACTGTTCAGAAGCAAAAAGCTGCAAGTCTCGCTCATCTAATTAGAAATAATATTCATTGATATTTTAGGATTTATAGTATATTCTCTTCTTTTTATCCTATTTGATTTTCAGTTGCTTGGGGACAAGCAACAATTTAAGTTTGGTGTTGTGATGAGCTGATAATTTATACGCTTTTTGGCATTGTTTTTAGGTAGTTTTTAGTAGGATCTAGCTACTTTTAGGGATGTTTTATTAGTTTTTATGAAAAATTCACATTTCTGGACTTTACTATGATTTTGTGTGTTTTTCTGTGATTTCAGGTATTTTCTGGCTGAAATTGAGGAACCTTAGCAAAAATCTGATATGAGGCTGAAAAAGGACTACAAATACTGTTGGATTCTGACCTTCCTGCACTCAAAATGGATTTTCTGGAGTTACAAAACTCCAAATGGCACGCTCTCAATTGCTTTGGAAAGTAGACATTCAGGGCTTTCTAGCAATATATAATAGTTCACACTTTATTCGAGCTTAGACGATGCCAACTGGCATTCAACGCCAGTTCCATGCTGCATTCTGGAGTAAAACGCCAGAAACACGTCACAAACCAGAGTTAAACGCCAAAAACATGTTACAACTTGGTGTTTAACCCCAAGAGAAGCTTATGCACGTGTAAAGCTCAAGCTCAGCCCAAGCACACACCAAAGTTGGTCCCGGAAGTGGATTTCTGCACTAAGACTTATTTCTGTAAACCCTAGTAACTAGTCTAGTATAAATAGAACTTTTTACTATTGTATTAGACATCTTTGGACGTTTAGTCCTTTGACCAGGTCTTTGGATGGATCTTTAATCAGTGTATTCGATTTTAGACCTTCATGGGGGCTGGCCATTCGGCCATGCCTGAACCATCACTTATGTATTTTCAACGGTGGAGTTTCTACACACCATAGATTAAGGTGTGGAGCTCTGCTGTTCCTTGAGTATTAATGCAATTACTATTATTCTTCTATTCAATTCAACTTATTCTTATTCTAAGATATTCGCTGCACTTCAACATGATGAATGTGATGATCCGTGACACTCATCATCATTCTCACCTATGAACACGTGCCTGACAACCACTCCCGTTCTACCTTAGATCGAGCGCGTGTCTCTTAGCCTCCATTCCGAAAGATCGGTCTTCATGGTATAAGCTAGAATTATTGGCGGCCATTCCTAAGATCCGGAAAGTCTAAACCTTGTCTGTGGTATTCCGAGTAGGATCTGAGATGGGATGACTGTGACGAGCTTCAAACTTGCGAGTGTTGGGTGTAGTGACAGACGCAAAAGAATTACTGGATTCTATTCCAACATGATCGAGAACCGACAGATGATTATCCGTGCTGTGACAGAGCATTTGGACTATTTTCACTGAGAGGATGGGAAGTAGCCATTGACAACGGTGACGCCCTACATACAGCTTGCCATAGAAAAGAGTAAGAATGATTGGATGAAAGCAGTAGGAAAACAGAGATTCATAAGGAAGAAAGTATCTCCATACACTTATCTGAAATTCCCACCAATGATTTACATAAGTATCTCTATCTCTATTTTATGCTTTATTTATCTTTATATTCGAAAACCATCATAACCATTAGAATTCGCCTGACTGAGATTTACAAGATGACCATAGCTTGCTTCATACCAACAATCTCCATGGGATCGACCCTTACTCACGTAAGGTTTATTACTTGGACGACCCAGTGCACTTGCTGGTTAGTTGTGCGAAGTTGTGACAAAGTGTGATTCACGTTTGAGAGCTCCAAGTCTTTGGCGCCATTATTGATGATCACAATTTCGTGCACCAGTTATCACCACAAAGATTTATTATGTGTGTTCTGCAGACTGTGATTATGTTTGCCTTTACATTGTAGTGATGTTCATTTCTTCTTGTTCTGTTTGTTTTTGTCCCATTGATTATGAGAAGAATGAATAGTTCATTTTCCTTATTCTTTGATGATTTGTTATAATTGTATTGGCATTTCACAGAACTTAATCCTTGATGTGACCTTTGTTTGAATGTTTACATTTGCCTTTGTCGCAAATATAAGTATTAGGAAATTTTCAAGGGCCGGTCAATTATTAAGATCAATTATTGTTGATGCCTAGACCTTGAAGCTCCATGAAGTCATGAACTCTCTTCATTAGTAAACCCCTTACATCAGATGGTATATTAGACAAAGCTATAGAAGCAGAAGATAGGAAGCATGGAAATTTCTTGAGGTTGGTAAATAATGTGACTCTTTGTCATGTTTTCATTTTTTCTTTCCACGCCCCTAATCTCATTTTCTTATATCATGATTGCAATTTCTAAAAGAAAAACTAGCAGATTGTGTAAAAAACTGTGGTTTGATTTTGCAGGATCATGTTGAAGGGTACCTTGAATTATCAGCAAAGACAAAGACCTAGTTTGCAATTGCTGTTAACTTATGGGATGTTGATTGCTACATTAAAGTTGATGATGATGTTCATGTAAATATAGGTATCAAAATTTGATCTCTACATCAAATTACTACTCATATCAAACAAGGTTTCATGTTTACTTTCTTAGCATCATACTCAATATTCACTCCCTTTTCAGCAAAACTTAGAGAGACTCTAGTTAGACACCAGTCGAAACCACGAGTATACATAGGATGCATGAAATTTGGGCCTATTCTTTCCCAAAAATGAGAATTATTTTCATCTATAGGATTTTGAGTTTGTGATTACTTCACTGCTACATCTTCTTATGTGCCTAAATTTCTGCAGAGGTGTAAAGTACCATGAACCAGAATACTGGAAATTTGGCGAGTCTGGAAACAAGTACTTCCGCCATGCCATAGGACAGGTGTATGCCATTTCAAAAGATCTTGCTACATATATCTCAATGAACTAGTTAGTCTTTACTCCTTAGCTGCTGCTTCAAATTTATGGACAAAATTAAATCTTGGTAACACTATGATCCCCATTTATAATGACTTATTTGTACTTGTTCTGTCTCAGACATATTCTTCACAAGTATGCCAATGAAGATGTCTCACTAGGCTCATGATTTATTGGACTTGATGTGGATCATATTGATGATAGGAAACTCTGTTGTGGCACTCCACCAGGTGAGTTTTTTTTTGGTTGTCATATCATTATAAAATTTAATTTATATTAAACTATCATCCAATCACATATCATCAAATAATCAAAAGTACATAATTTATTAATAGCTAACATGTGATTTGATGAGCGGATAATTTATACACTTTTTGGCATTGTTTTTAGTATGTTTTTAGTATGATCTAGTTAGTTTTTAGTATATTTTTATTAGTTTTTAGTTAAAATTCACTTTTCTGGACTTTACTATGAGTTTGTGTGTTTTTCTGTGATTTCAGGTATTTTCTGGCTGAAATTGAGGGACCTGAGCAAAAATCTGATCCAGAGACTGAAAAGAACTGCAGATGCTGTTGGATTCTGACCTCCCTGCACTCGAAGTGGATTTTCTAGAGCTACAGAAGCCCAATTGGCGCGCTCTCAACGGCGTTGGAAAGTAGACATCCTGGGCTTTCCAGCAATATATGATAGTTCATACTTTGCCCAAGATTTGATGGCCCAAACCGGCGTTCAAAGTCACCTCAAGAAATTCCAGCGTTAAACGCCGGAACTGGCACCCAAATGGGAGTTAAACGCCCAAACTGGCATAAAAGCTGGCGTTTAACTCCAAGAAGAGTCTCTACACGAAATTGCTTCATTGCTCAGCCCAAGCACACACCAAGTGGGCCCGGAAGTGGATTTTTATGTCATTTACTCATCTCTGTACACCCTAGGCTACTAGTTTTCTATAAGTAGGACCTTTTACTATTGTATTTTTATCTTTGGATTGTTTTTGATCCTTTGATCATCTTTGGACATCTGGGTAGCTATCTTCATTTTTATGCTATCTTAGATCATTGGGAGGCTGGCCTCACGGCCATGCCTAGACCTTATGCTTATGTATTTTCAACGGTGGAGTTTCTACACACCATAGATTAAGGTGTGGAGCTCTGCTGTACCTCGAGTATTAATGCAATTACTATTGTTCTTCTATTCAATTCCGCTTGTTCTTTGTCCAAGATATCACTTGTTCTTCAACATGATGAAGGTGATGATTGACGCCCATCACCATTCTCACTCATGAACAAGGTGACTGACAACCATTCTTGTTCTACAAGCATCTGAGGCTTAGTGAATATCTCTTGGATTCCTGATTGCACGATGCATGGTTGATCGCCTGACAACCGAGTGCTCGCCTGACAAATGAGCCAACCATTCCGTGAGATCAGAGTCTTCGTGGTATAGGCGAGAACTGATGGCAGCATTCAAGAGAATCTGGAAGGTCTAACCTTGTCTGTGGTATTCTGAGTAGGATTCAATGACTGAATGACTGTGACGTGCTTCAAACTCCTGAGGGCGGGGCGTTAGTGACAGACGCAAAAGAATCACTGGATTCTATTCCGGCCTGATTGAGAACCGACAGATGAATTCCGCTATGCTGTGACAAGAGCATATGCAATCGTTTTCAATGAGAGGATGGGAGGTAGCCACTGACAATGGTGAAACCCTACACAAGCTTGCCATGGAAAGGAGTAAGAAGGATTGGATGAAGGCAGTAGGAAAGCAGAGAGACGGAAGGGAAGGCATCTTCATACGCTTATCTGAAGTTCCTACCAATGAATTACATAAGTATCACTATCTTTATCTTTTATGTTATTTTCGTTCATCATCATACATTTGAGTTTGCCTGACTAAGATTTACAAGATGACCATAGCTTGCTTCAATACTAACAATCTCCGTGGGATCGACCCTTACTCACGTAAGGTATTACTTGGACGACCCAGTGCACTTGCTGGTTAGTTGTGCGAAGTTGTGTAATGCCATGGTATTGAGCTACCACGTTTTTGGAGTTCATGACCGGGGATTATGAGAGTTGTGAAAAGTATTATTTACAATTTCGCGCACCAAGTTTTTGGCGCCGTTGCCGGGGATTGTTCAAGTTTTGAGCAAGCTTTTGGTAACAATGCCTGGGATTGTTTAGTTTGGACAACTGAAGGTTCATCTTGTTGCTTAGATTAGGTATTTTTTTTCGAAATTCTTGAAGATGAATTCTAGAGTTTCATGATGATTTGTTGAAATCTGGCTGGCTGAGAAGCCATGTCTAATCTGATTGGACCGAGGTTTCAACTTATCACCACAAGAGCTTGTTGATTTTCATCAATTTTGCTTTTGGAGCAGTGATCTGCTAAGGCTTGGCTGGCCTTTGGTCATGTCTTGTGTTTTGGACCGAAGCTTTCTTTGAAAGCTTGGCTGGCTGTGAAGCCATGTCTAATTCCTGGACCGGAGTCTTAGACTAGCATTGCACTGATTCCTGGAATTCTCATTAAGAATTTTGATATCTTTTCCCACTTAATTTTCGAAAAACACAAAAAAAATTACAAAATCATAAAAACCAAAAATATTTGATGTTTCTTGCTTAAGTCTAGTGTCTCATCTTAAGTTTGGTGTCAATTGCATGCATTCATTCATGTGTCTTAAGGATCTTCAAGTAATTCTTGATGATTTCTTGCTCTGATCTTTGAATTCTTTTGGCTTGAGTGTTTATGTGTCTCATATAGTGTCAGTAGTATACAAACTGCTAAGTTTGGTGTCTTGCATGCATTGTTATTTGATTCTTGTTGCATTTTGATTATTAAAAATCCAAAAATATTTTTAATTTGTGTCTTTTCAAGTCAATGATACAAAGAATTGAAGACTCAGAACATACTGCAGAGGAATTATACAGAAAAAGCTGAGCATTCAAAAATGCCCAGTGAAGAAGACAGACTGGCGTTTAAACGCCAGCCAGGGTGCCTGGTTGGGCGTTTAACGCCCAAAAAGGGTGCATTTTGGGCGTTAAACGCCAGAATGTATACCATTCTGGGCGTTTAACGCCAGGATGGTGCTAGGGGGAAGATTTTGTTTTCAAAATCAATTTTTTTCAAGTTTTCAAAGTTTTTCAAAATCAAATCTTTTTCAAATCATATCTTTTCAATCAAATGTTTTCAAAATCAATTTCTTTCCTTTTTCAAAGATACTTACTAACAATTAATGATTTGATTGAACATTTTTTGCCTTTTCTGTTGAGGAAGGTTTTATGTTTGAATCATATCTTTTCTTGTTAGGCAAGTCATTAAATTTTAAAATCATATCTTTTCAAATTGTTTTCAAATCATATCTTTTAAAATTGTTTTCAAATCATATCTTCTCAATCACATCTCTTTAAAAACTAATCATATCTTCTTAACCTCATCTTTTTCAAAATAAGTTTTCAATCAAATCTTTTTGATTTCTAATTTCAAAATCTTTTTCAAAAATCACTTGATTTCTTTTCCACTTTCAATTTTCGAAAATTAGCAATCAATTTTTAAAATGTTTTTGACATCTTTTTAATTAATTTTCGAAAATCCTCTTACCTCCTCCCACATCCTTCTATTTATGGAGTACTACTCCTTCTTAATGCACAATTCGAACTCTATCTAATCAAGTTCGAATTCTTCTACTTCCTTCTTCTACTTTTCTTTTCCTCTGACACTTCAAGGAATCTCTATACTGTGACATAGAGGATTCCACATTTTCTTTTTCTCTTCTCTTTCATATGAGCAGGAGCAAAGACAAAGGCATTCTTGTTGAAGCTGACCCTGAACCTGAAAGGACCTTGAAGAGAAAGCTAAGAGAAGCTAAGGCACAACTCTCTTTAGAGGACCTGACCGAATTCTTCAAAGAAGAAGAACACATGGTAGCCGAAAACAACAACAATGCAAGGAAGGTGCTGGGTGACTTTACTGCACCTACTCCCAACTTCTATGGGAGAAGCATCTCTATCCCTGCCATTGGAGCAAACAACTTTGAGCTTAAGCCTCAATTAGTTTCTCTAATGCAACAGAATTGCAAGTTCCATGGACTTCCAATGGAAGATCCTCATCAGTTTTTAGCTGAGTTCTTGCAAATCTGTGACACAGTCAAGACTAATGGGGTTGACCCTGAGGTCTATAGACTGATGCTATTCCCTTTTGCTGTAAGAGACAGAGCTAGAATATGGTTGGACTCACAACCTAAAGATAGCCTGGACTCTTGGGAAAAGCTAGTTAATGCCTTCTTGGCAAAGTTCTTTCCACCTCAAAAATGGAGTAAGCTTAGAATGGAGGTCCAAACCTTCAGACAGAAGGATGGAGAATCCCTCTATGAAGCTTGGGAAAGATACAAACAATTAATCAGAAGATGTCCCTCAGACATGCTTTCTGAATGGAGCATCATAGGTATCTTCTATGATGGTCTCTCTGAACTATCCAAGATGTCTTTGGATAGCTCTGCTGGAGGATCTCTTCATCTGAAGAAGACGCCTACAGAGGCTCAAGAGCTAATTGAAATGGTTGCAAATAACCAATTCATGTACACTTCTGAAAGGAATCCTGTGAACAATGGGACTGGTCAGAAGAAAGGAGTTCTTGAGATTGATGCTCTGAATGCCATACTGGCTCAGAACAAGATATTGACTCAACAAGTCAATTTGATTTCTCAAAGTCTGTCTGGAATGCAAAATGCACCTGGCAGTACTAAGGAATCTTCATCTGAGGAAGAAGCTTATGATCCTGAGAACCCTTCAATGGAAGAGGTGAATTACCTAGGAGAACCCTATAGAAACACCTATAATTCTTCATGGAGAAATCACCCAAATTTCTCATGGAAGAATCAAGAGAGACCTCAACAAGGTCTCAATAACAATAATGGTGGAAGAAACAGGTTTAGCAATGGCAAGCCTTTTCCATCATCTTCTCAGCAACAGACAGAGAGTTCTAAGCAGAATACTTCTGACTTAGCAACAATGGTCTCTGATCTAATTAAAACCACTCAAAGTTTATGAATGAAACAAGGTCCTCCATCAGAAATTTGGAAGGACAAGTGGGTCAGCTGAGCAAGAAAGTTACTGAACTCCCTCCTAGTACTCTCCCAAGTAATACAGAAGAAAATCCAAAAGGAGAGTGCAAAGCCATAACCATGGCCGAATATGGAGAGGAAAGAGAGGAGGTGGACGCCACTGAGGAAGACCTCAATGGGCGTGCACCAACCTCCTCTGAGTTCCCCAATGAGGAACCATGGGAATCTGAGGCTCAAAATGAGACCATAGAGATTCCATTGGACTTACTTCTGCCTTTCATGAGCTCTGATAAGTATTCTTCCTCTGAAAAGGATGAGTATGTCACTGAAGAGCAAGTTGCTAAATATCTTAGAGCAATCATGAAGCTAAATGACAAGTTATTTGGAAATGAGACTTGGGAGGATGAACCCCCTTTGCTCACCAAAGAACTGGATGACTTGTCTAGGCAGAAACTGCCTCAAAAGAGACAAGATCCTGGGAAGTTTTCCATACCTTGTACCATAGGCACCATGACCTTCAAGAAGGCCCTGTGTGACTTAGGGTCAAGTGTGAACCTCATGCCTCTCTCTGTAATGGAGAAGCTAGGGATCTTTGAGGTACAAGCTGCAAGAATCTCATTGGAGATGGCAGACAACTCAAGAAAACAAGCTCATGGACTTGTAGAGGATGTTTTGGTGAAGATTGAAGACCATTACATCCCTACTGATTTCGTAGTCCTAGAGACTGGGGAATGCATGGATGAATCCATCATCCTTGGCAGACCTTTCTTAGCCACAGCAAAGGCTGTGATTGATGTTGATAGAGGAGAGTTAATCATTCAAGTGAATGAAGAATCCTTGGTGTTTAAGGCCCAAGGACATCCCTCTATCATCATGGAGAGGAAGCATGAAGAGCTTCTCTCAAAACAGAGCCAAGCAGAGCCCCCACAGTCAAACTTTAAGTTTGGTGTTGGGAGGCCACAACCAAACTCTAAGTTTGGTGTTGAACCCCCACATTCAAACTCTAAGTTTGGTGTTGGGAGGTTCCAACACGGTTCTGAGTATTTCTGAGGCTCCATGAGAGTCCTCTGTCAAGCTAATGACATTAAAGAAGCGCTTGTTGGGAGGCAACCCAATGTTTTATAGTTAACTATTTTCTTTTGTTATTTTATCTTTTTTGTAGGTTAATGATCATAAGAAGTCACAAAAACAATGAAAAAAACAAAAACAGAATGAAAAACAGGAAGAAAAACAGCACACCCTGGAGGAAGAAGCTGCTGGCGTTTAAACGCCAGTAAGCCTAGCAGTTGGGCGTTTAACGCCCAGTCTGGCACCATTCTGGGCGTTTAACGCCAGAAAGGGGCACCAGACTGGCGTTAAACACCAGAAAAGGGCAAGAACCTGGCGTTAAACGCCAGGAATGGGCACCAGCCCGGCGTTTAACGCCAGAAATGGCTCAAAACGTGATTTTGAGCAACATTTGGTGCAGGGATGACTTTTCCTTGACACCACAGGATCTGTGGACCCCACAGGATCCCACCACCACTCTCTATCTTCTTCCCCCATTCACCAATCACCTCAATACCTCTTCCCCAAAAACCCTTCACCTATCAAATCCCATCTTTCTCTTCACCACTCACATCCATCCTTCATAAATCCCCACCAACCTCACCCTTCAAATTCAAACCACTTTCCCTCCCAAACCCACCCATAATGGCCGAACCATTAACCCCCCTCTCTCCTATATATACCCTTCTTCAACCCTTCATTTTCACACAACCTAAACACTACTTCTCCCCTTCTTTGGCCGAACACACCACCATCTCCCTCTTCTTCATTTCTTCTTCTTCTACTCTCTTCTTTCTTCTTTTGCTCGAGGACGAGTAAACATTTTAAGTTTGGTGTGGTAAAAGCGTTGCTTTTTCATTTTTCCATAACCATTATGGCATCAAAGGCCGGAGAAACCTCTAGAAAGAGGAAAGGGAAGGCAAAAGCTTCCACCTCCGAGTCATGGGAGATGGATAGATTCCTCTCAAGGGTGCATCAAGTCCACTTCTATGAAGTTGTGGCCTTGAAGAAGGTGATCCCCGAGGTCCCCTTTTTACTCAAAAAGGGTGAATATCCGGAGATCCGCCATGAGATCCGAAGAAGAGGTTGGGAAGTACTTACCAACCCCATTCAACAAGTCGGAATCTTGATGGTTCAAGAGTTCTATGCTAATGCATGGATCACCAAGAACCATGATCAAGGTATGAACCCGGATCCAAAGAATTATCTTACTATGGTTCGGGGGAAATACTTGGATTTTAGTCCGGAAAGTGTGAGGGTGGCGTTCAACTTGCCTATGATGCAAGGAGATGAGCATCCTTATACAAGAAGGGTCAACTTTGATCAAAGGTTGGACCAAGTCCTCACAATCATATGTGAAGAGGGCGCACAATGGAAGCAAGATTCAAGAGGAAAGCCGGTTCAATTGAGAAGGCATGACCTCAAACCCGTGGCTAGAGGATGGTTGGAGTTCATTCAACGCTCAATCATTCCCACTAGCAACCGGTCCGAAGTTACTCTAGACCGGGCCATCATGATTCATAGCATCATGATTGGAGAAGAAGTGGAAGTTCATGAGGTTATAGCCCAAGAACTCTACAAGGTGGCGGATAAATCCTCTACCTTAGCAAGGTTAGCCTTTCCTCACCTCATTTGTCACCTCTGTTATTCAGTTGGAGTTGACATAGAGGGAGATACCCCCATTGATGAGGACAAGCCCATCACCAAGAAAAGGATGGAGTACACAAGAGACCCCTCTCATCAAGAGATCCCCGAGATGCCTCAAGGGATGCACTTTCCTCCACAAGACTATTGGGAGCAAGTAAACACCTCCCTAGGAGAACTAAGTTCCAACATGGGACAACTAAGGGTGGAGCATCAAGAACACTCCATTCTCCTCCATGAAATTAGAGAAGATCAAAGAATCATGAGAGAGGAGCAACAAAGACAAGGAAGAGACATTGAGGAGCTCAAGCACTCCATAGGATCTTCAAGAGGAAGAAAGAGCCGCCATCACTAAGGTGGACCCGTTCCTTAATTTCCTTGTTCTTTATTCTTCTGTTTTTCGAAAATTATGCTTTATGTTATCTATGTTTGTGTCTTGTGATCATTAGTGTCTTTAGTGTCTATGCCTTAAAGTTATGAATGTCCTATGAATCCATCACCTTTCTTGAAAACGTGCTTAATTGAAAAGGGAAGAATTGCATGAATTTTGAATTTTATAATAGTTTAATTATTTTGATGTGGTGGCAATACTCTTGTTCTCTGAATGTATGCTTAAACGGTGCATATGTCTTTTGAATTTGTGGTTCATGAATGTTGGCTCTTGAAAGAATGATGAAAAAGGAGACATGTTACTGAGGATCTGAAAAATCATTAAAAATGATTCTTGAAGCAAGAAAAAGCAGTGAATACAAAAAAAAAGAAAGAAGCATTCGAAAAAAAAAACCGAAAAAAAAAAGAAAAAAGAAAGAAAAAGAAGGAATAAAGTTGTGATCCAAGGCAAATAAGAGTGTGCTTAAGAACCCTGGACACCTCTAATTGGGGACTTTAGCAAAGCTGAGTCACAATCTGAAAAGGTTCACCCAATTATGTGTCTGTGGCATGTATGTATCCGGTGGTAATACTGGAAGACAGAGTGCTTTGGGCCACGGCCAAGACTCATAAAGTAGCTGTGTTCAAGAATCATCATACTTAACTAGGAGAATCAATAACACTATCTGGATTCTGAGTTCCTAAAGAAGCCAATCATTCTGAATTCCAAAGGATAGAGTGAGATGCCAAAACTATTCAGAGGCAAAAAGTTAAAAGCCCCGCTCATCTGATTAATACTGATCTTCATAGATGTTTTTGGAGTTCATTGCATATTCTCTTCTTTTTATCTTATTTGATTTTCAGTTGCTTGGGGACAAGCAACAATTTAAGTTTGGTGTTGTGATGAGCGGATAATTTATACACTTTTTGGCATTGTTTTTAGTATGTTTTTAGTATGATCTAGTTAGTTTTTAGTATATTTTTATTAGTTTTTAGTTAAAATTCACTTTTCTGGACTTTACTATGAGTTTGTGTGTTTTTCTGTGATTTCAGGTATTTTCTGGCTGAAATTGAGGGACCTGAGCAAAAATCTGATCCAGAGACTGAAAAGGACTGCAGATGCTGTTGGATTCTGACCTCCCTGCACTCGAAGTGGATTTTCTGGAGCTACAGAAGCCCAATTGGCGCGCTCTCAACGTCGTTGGAAAGTAGACATCCTGGGCTTTCCAGCAATATATGATAGTCCATACTTTGCCCAAGATTTGATGGCCCAAACTGGCGTTCAAATTCACCTCAAGAAATTCCAGCGTTAAACGCCGGAACTGGCACCTGATTGGGAGTTAAACGCCCAAACTGGCATAAAAGCTGGCGTTTAACTCCAAGAAGAGTCTCTACACGAAAAATGCTTCATTGCTCAGCCCAAGCACACACCAAGTGGGCCCGGAAGTGGATTTTTATGTCATTTACTCATCTCTGTACACCCTAGGCTACTAGTTTTCTATAAGTAGGACCTTTTACTATTGTATTTTTATCTTTGGATTGTTTTTGATCCTTTGATCATCTTTGGACATCTGGGTAGCTATCTTCATTTTTATGCTATCTTAGATCATTGGGAGGCTGGCCTCACGGCCATGCCTAGACCTTATACTTATGTATTTTCAACGGTGGAGTTTCTACACACCATAGATTAAGGTGTGGAGCTCTGCTGTACCTCGAGTATTAATGCAATTACTATTGTTCTTCTATTCAATTCCGCTTGTTCTTTGTCCAAGATATCACTTGTTCTTCAACATGATGAAGGTGATGATTGACGCCCATCACCATTCTCACTCATGAACAAGGTGACTGACAACCATTCTTGTTCTACAAGCATCTGAGGCTTAGTGAATATCTCTTGGATTCCTGATTGCACGATGCATGGTTGATCGCCTGACAACCGAGTGCTCGCCTGACAAACGAGCCAACCATTCCGTGAGATCAGAGTCTTCGTGGTATAGGCGAGAACTGATGGCAGCATTCAAGAGAATCCGGAAGGTCTAACCTTGTCTGTGGTATTCTGAGTAGGATTCAATGACTGAATGACTGTGACGTGCTTCAAACTCCTGAGGGCGGGGCGTTAGTGACAGACGCAAAAGAATCACTGGATTCTATTCCGGCCTGATTGAGAACCGACAGATGAATTCCGCTATGCTGTGACCAGAGCATATGCAATCGTTTTCAATGAGAGGATGGGAGGTAGCCACTGACAATGGTGAAACCCTACACAAGCTTGCCATGGAAAGGAGTAAGAAGGATTGGATGAAGGCAGTAGGAAAGCAGAGAGACGGAAGGGAAGGCATCTTCATACGCTTATCTGAAGTTCCTACCAATGAATTACATAAGTATCACTATCTTTATCTTTTATGTTATTTTCGTTCATCATCATACATTTGAGTCTGCCTGACTAAGATTTACAAGATGACCATAGCTTGCTTCAATACTAACAATCTCCGTGGGATCGACCCTTACTCACGTAAGGTATTACTTGGACGACCCAGTGCACTTGCTGGTTAGTTGTGCGAAGTTGTGTAATGCCATGGTATTGAGCTACCACGTTTTTGGAGTTCATGACCGGGGATTATGAGAGTTGTGAAAAGTATTATTCACAATTTCGCGCACCATGATTAGATGCCCATAAGGTCCTCATCATATATTAATAGCTAACAGAGGATTTCTTAAACTAGGTGACAGTGGATTTGGATCTGTTTATAAGGTAAAATACTGCTATTTCACTCCAATAGATATCATTTCTTTTTATTTTATTTTTTATTTGCTCAAAAACATAGTATGGTATTATTCTCAGGGTAAGCTCTCCAATAGACAAATGATTGCTGTGAAGAGGTTGTCGAAGGACTCAGGCCAAAGAGACAGGGAATTCAGGAATGAAGTGCAGTTATTAGCTGAGCTTCAACACCAAAATTTAGTTAAGCTTCTTGGATTTTGCTTGAAAAGAAGTGAAAGGTTACTTATCCATGAATTTGTTCCCAATAAAAGCCTTGATTACTTTCTATTTGGTAGGTTCCTGAATAGACTATTACTCATGAATTTTATTTCAATAGAAATATTCAAATATTAAACTACAAACATAAAGTTAAGCTCATGAACCACTATGGTCTTTGGTGTTTATGTAGATCCAACCAAGTGCTGGATTGGATAAATAGATTTAAAATTATTGAAGGAGTTGCACGAGCCCTACTTTATCTTCATGAGGATTGTAAGACACATATTATACACCGAGACCTAAAACCAAGCAATATTCTCTTAGACGAAGAGATGAATTTTAAGCTATCAGATTCTGGATTGGCACGATTATTTATTGTGGACCAAAATCAAAGAAAGACCAGTAAAATTGTTGATACATAGTATGTATTAGAATACACTAAAGTTTATGTTTTGAATACATGATAAATTTAGTATGGTTGAACAATACACTGTGATTATATTTTGAATTATAGTTGATGTATCAATACACTTTATTGATGTATGGTTGTTACTTATTATTATAGTTGATGTATCAATATACTTTGTTTATGTTTTGAATTATACTAACTTGTTTATTTATAGTACTTTTTTTATTTTGATAATACGATGAACTTGTTTAAATTTACATTTATTTTGTATGAAATCAGGTTTATTTTGCAATAAAAAATCTAAAAAATGTTATTTTACCTTACTGACGGATTTACAGACGAATTTTTCGTCTCTATTCAGAGTTGAAAATGCTTTTCTAGGTTCCAATTACTGACGGAAAATCTGTCGGAAAATCGAACGATTCAAGCAAAATTGAAGTGACGATTATCGAAGGAAAATCTATCGGTAATTGAAAAAAATCTATCGGTAAATTATCTACAGAAAATCTGTCAAACAATTTGACGGTTTTCTGGGCAAAGGGGGACTATTACCGAGGAAAATTCTATCGGCAATGAAAAAAATCTGTCGGTAAATTACCGAAGGAAAAAATCTGTCGGTAAATTTTCGATGGAAAAAATCCGTCGGTAAGTAATTTTTTACGAGACTTTTACAGAGGAACAAAATCCGTCGGTGATTTTGTCGATAATAAAAAATCCATTAGTCAAAGAGACTAAATATGTTTGTAAATCTATCTATAATAAGCAATTTTTTGTTTTGTGTGAACGCCGCTACGACATCTAATTTTGGAAAAGAAGTCAAACAAGGTGCTGAAGTAAGTTTCAAGCCTATTAAGAAGCTTCATTCCTCTATTAAAGGGATGAACGGACAAGGATTGAAGCAAGGAGTGAGAGCACAATGTTTGGATTTCCATAGCTCACCAAACTGTTTATTCTTCTCCTTCATGGATTTCATTAAGTATCTCTTTTTTTTCAATTTAGTCTTTCTATATTTCAATGGTAAAAGGCAAAATAATGAGGTTTGTAAGAAAAAGCCATTGAGTGAAAAAAAGGCAGAGAGTTAGACTTGGAGAAAAAACCATAGTTATTTCAGAAAGTTTTTTGTAAGTGTTTATATTTTGTTGTCATGATATTGAGGAAATTTTCTTGCAAGTTGGGTTAGCACTTTGCTGTTGAAAAGTTAGGGTGAGTTCCTAGTCAAGTCTAGTTTGGATTAGAAACTGGATTTGTCCTAGATATGATTAGTTAGAATCCTAGGGAGAATTGGTGTTTGTAATTTGTTGAAAGATAGTGAAATTTTGTCACTATTGTGATGGAGACTGGACGTAGGCTACATTGCACTGAGTAGCTGAACCAGGATACATCTGTGTGTTATTATCCTTTCTCTTTTCTATTTCTGGTTCTACATTAAAGGAAACAAAATAGAAGTATCTCTTGATTCTTGTAAAACCCGGTTAATTAACGGCTAATTAACCCATAAATGAGAATTTATTCTAGAAAGCCTAAAATGTGATTTATATGGCTAAATGTGATAGAGGAGACTGAGACGAGAATTTTGGTACCAATTTTATAGAATTCGGACCAAGATTGGACCGAACGGGCCAAACCGGGCCAATTGGACCCAAAGTGGGCCCTTAGCCCAACATAACTTAACCAAAACCCTAGTTTTCAGCACTCTCTCTCCTCATTTGTTACACACACAAGTTGAAATTAGAGAGAAAGGGAGGAAGAACACTCTCTCAAGTTCTCTCCCTTGGTTGATCTTCAAAACGCCATAACTTTTGATCTAGAGCTCCGATTGCCGCTCCGTTTGCGGCCACGCGTTCACCACAGAGAGCTCTACAAAACCCATACAACCAATCTTGAGGTAAGCCACGTGTTGCTGTTCGAAATCTCAGCCCTTATTTTCGAGTTTCATGGGTGAAATGTTGAGATTTTGGGTTCTTTGATGTTATAGGACCCAACTCTCTTGAAGGAGAAGGTTAATCTTGTCTCCTTGGACCTTGGGTGTGGTAAGGTTCTTAACCCTAGTGTAATTTTGTTGTTTTATGATGTTTGGGTTTTGAGATGTTGTGTATGGGTATGATGGTTGTGGCTTAGGTTGTGTATGTGTGGATATTGGAGCTTGATCGGTGATTTTGAAAAGCTTGGAAAGGGTTTGGTGGTGAAAAATCTGTTCTTGGAGGTAATGAGGCCTTGAGAGCTTGTGGATAAGTGATTTGGAAGTGCTCCGGTGGAGCTTGGGAAAATCGGCTAAGGTATGGTTTCGGTTTCCCGTATCTAATACGTAATGTGGTAGGTAATACTTAGGCTAGAGGCCCTAAGATAGGCATTGAATGGTTGATGTTGTTGAATTATTGATATATATGATGTGGTTATATATGTAATGATGATTAATGATGCCTTGGTGGTATGAGGTATGAGAAATATGCATGTTGTGATATATGCTTGATGATTAGTTATGGTTGAATTGTGGGTTGAACCATGTTTATGGTGAGTATGATGTTGATTGTGTACAATAATAATTTATTGGAATTGGTGTTGTTGAGAATTGGCATGAGGGGTAGTATATGATATGTCAATATATTTGAGTTTGAACCACTTGGGTGAAGTGGGTTAAAATGATGAGATAGTGATTTTGCATATTGTGGTAATGTGTCAATGTGTGAGTTGAGGAGGCTTGATGTTGAATTTGATACATTTTGATTGATTTCAAGGAAAAGGGATGAAATTGGCATGTTTTGATTGATTTTGAAAAGAGTTGAAAATGGTTTGTTTTGAAAATGGCATATTGTGGTTTTATATGAAAATATGGTTTTTGGGCATACTTTGACGGGACATAACTTGGACTACGGATCTCCGTTTTGTACCAAATCTGTTTAGAAATGAAATTGGATCCGGGATGTCCATGCCATTCGAAGAACGGGTGAAAAACGATTTAAAATGAGGAAGTTATGTCCGTTGGAAGATTGGGGTGTAAATCTGTGAAATTCTGCAGCTTTTAACTTAGAAAATTTTTAGCAGAATGACTCCTTGTGCGTGGGCGCACCTGGCGCGTACGCGCCGATCTTCCGAAAAGTGCCATCCACGCGTACGCGTGATGTGCGCGGGCGCGCCGATTGTGCTGCACCCAATGCCCAGCCATTTTCCAGAGAGGTATGCCAGAACTGTGCTAGTGTTGTGCTTGGGGCACGAGAACACCCACGCGTACGCGTGGTTGACGCGTGCGCGTCGATTGGCAAATTTTGGAATCCACGCGTTAGCGTGCATGACGCTTGCGTGTCGATGAGTTTTGAGGCCATCCACGCGTGCGCGTGGAGTGCGCGTACGCGCGGCCCTGTTTTCATCCCAAAGTTGATTTTTGAGTTTTAAAAGCCAAATCTCATACTTCTAAGCCTCCGATCTCACCACTTATATCTTAAATCCTTATGAGATGTCTAGCTATGAGAAGAAAGGCTAGTGAATGTGGTAACTTGCGAGTGAAGCAAGGGGAAAATGAATGATCAATGAGGATCATTGATGATTATGTGAGATGTGGAGGATGGTGGTGAAAGTGCTTGTATGCCATTGGCCGAAGAGCCGTAATTGTTTATGAATTGGCTGGTTCTGGATTGAACCGTGAGCCGGAATAGCTGTGTATGCTATGAATATTGGCTGGTTATGGATTTAACCGTGAGCCGGATGGCTGATATGGATGTTGATCCATGGATGAGAATTCATGCATGTTTATGCTGAATTATTGATAATTGTGATTTGCACTTCCATTATCGGAGATACGAGTTTCCCTGGGTAGTAGCAGTGGCTAGCCACCACGTGCTCCAGGTTGAGACTCGAAGCTCTTTTGACCCTATGTCATAAGTGTGGCCGGGCACTGTGAAAGACCCGGATGAGCTCGCCCCCGTAAATATTCACCAGTGAAGGTGATGGATATAGATCATGATTATGATCAAGTTTATGATGAGTATAACTCGAGTTGGGGATGCGTGACAGAGGGACAGTCCAATGGTTAACTGCCAGGACTTGTCGGGTTGGCTCTATAACCGACAGATGATATCATCAGCCACTAGGGACAGGCATTCATCATATGCATACTATGTGAATTGTTTGAGATTGCCTATTTGACTGCATATTACTTGCTAATTGTCTAAATATCTTAACTGCTCCTATTTGTATATTCTTTGTCTGATATAATTGTGTTTGCTATAATATACTCCTACTGGTGGTTGGGAGGTTTGAAGGTATTGGAAAGGGAAGTATTAGTTAGACTGAAGAATCTTTAGTCAGATGCCCTTATATGGTTTAGCTTGTTTATAAGCTTTGATATTATCTGGAGGAAGTTCTAGGATTGCCTTTGGCTTTCCTCCATTATTATGTATTATATATGTGGAAGCTGTTACCATGCTGGGGACCTCTGGTTCTCACCCATGCGGATTTTGTGGTTTTCAGATGCAGGACGTGAGGTTTCCCGCTGAGGCTTGTTGGAGACTTCTATACTTGCGAAGATCATTCGTTCTCGGGGCTATGTTTTTGGTTTATATGTTTTGCTTAGATACTTTTATCTCCATTAAATAATACAAACTGTGATGACTCCTCTTATGGGAGATCTTGGAGAATAGGTTTTATGTATTTGTGTCCCTTTGGGTTTCCTTTGGGGTTTTCCTTATTTTATCATATATATATATTGCTATGCTCGGACCGGTTATCTTCGCAGCCGGATCTTGAGTCTTGATATTCCTGTTTTTGACACTCCTTTGTATATATATAATCTCGCGTTGGTTATCCTTGTTCGTTACGTTATCGATCGGAGTGTTGCGCTTTCGAGTTGCGATTTTTGTTTACCCCTTTTTCTACAAAGGCTCCTAGTTATAATCAATCATTCATACTACTATACGTACTAAATTTTTATTTTAGAGGTCGTAATACCTTGCCATCTCTGAATTATGACTTAAGCATAAGACTCTGTATGGTAGGGTGTTACATTATGGTATCAGAGCAGGTCGTTCCTGTAGAGCCTGAGGGATGGACTGACTATGCTTCTGTGCATTCTCTGTGTGTGTGTGTTATGTGCTATTAGTATATCTGCTTGATATAATTGGCATAAACGTTCATGAGCATGCATTTGGGACTTTGAATTACTAGACTTCCGATATTGAGACTGATCAACTTAATATCGATTGTTTGGTATGTATAGGAACCAGATGGCGCCTCGTGGACGCGGTAGAGGTAGTGCGAGAGGTCGTACGAATGCTCGTGCACCGGAGAATAACCCTAATGATCCGGTGAACTTTATGGCTGCGTTGGAGAACATGGCTGCTGCTATGCAAGCCACTGCTGAGGCTCTTGGTCAACAGATGAACAACCATGGTAATGATGGAGGTGGAGTTCAGGGCCCGATGACCTTGGCAAACTTTTTGAAGGTTAATCCGCCTAAGTTCAAGGGGACTACTAGCCCGACTGAGGCTGATACATGGTTTCAGGCTATAGAGCGAGCACTGCAAGCACAAGTGGTACCTGAAGGACAGCGTGTCGAGTTTGCTACCTATATGCTCATAGGTGAAGCATCGCATTGGTGGCAAGGCATCCGACGTCTTCTGCAGCAGGGTGATGACTATATCACCTGGAATGTCTTTCAAGAAGAGTTCTATAAGAAGTACTTTCCGACTTCTTCTAGGACGGCTAAGGAACTTGAATTGTTACAGCTGAAGCAGGGTACTATGTCCATATCAGAGTATACTGACAAGTTTGAGGAGCTGTTCAGGTTCTCTCGTATGTGCCAAGGGACTCCAGTGGAATATGAGGAATGGAAGTGTGTTAAGTATGAAGGAGGACTCCGGAGTGATATCTTCAGTTCAGTAGGGCCAATGGAGATTAGGACTTTCTCCGAATTAGTGAACAAGTGTAGGGTTGCTGAAGAGTGTGTGAAAAGGGCAACCGTTGAGAAAGGGAGTCACAAAGGTTCATTTCCACAGAACCGAGGGAAGGGCTTTGCACCTAGAGGTCCGTCTTTCAAGAGGGGAAGCTCTTTCAGGAGGCCCAACAACAACAACTCCCAAGGAAAGAAGTTTGGGAAGCAACCTCAGAATGATCAAGCTTGTACTAGGTGTGGAAGTCACCATCCGGGAGCACCATGCAAGGCCGGATGGGGTTTGTGCTACACTTGTGGAAAGGCGGGGCATAAAGCCGTAAATTGTCCTGAGAAGCAGAAACAAGGTGCTGGAAAAGCACAACAGACTGGTCAGGTGTTCACCACTTCAGCTGTAGGAGCTGAGGGATCTGAGACACTCATTCGAGGTAACTGCGAAATAGCTGGTCAAACTTTAAATGCTTTATTTGATTCGGGAGCATCACATTCATTCATTGCATTTGAGAAAGCTCATGAGTTAGGATTGAAGATTGTAACCTTAGGTTATGACCTAAAGGTATATAATGCTACCCATGAAGCCATGGTAACTAGGCTAGGATGTCCGGAAGTTTTCTTTAGGTTCAAGCAGCGTGATTTTGTTCATGACTTAATCTGCTTGCCGATGATTGGTCTTGATCTTATCTTGGGATTGGACTGGTTATCTAAGAACCATGTCCTGCTTGATTGTTCTACAAAGTCGGTGTACTTTATGCCGGAAGATGCTGAAGGGCCGGTCGTGGTGAATAATTATTACTTGAATTCGATGATGGTGAATTGTTCCGGAACCGAATGTTAGGGTATCTTGTTGTTAGCCGCGGGCGTTTCAGGTGATGATCAAAGGTTGGAACAGATTCCGGTTGTGTGTGAGTTTCCGTAAGTGTTTCCTGATGATATTGATGAGTTTCCACCTAACCGAGAGGTTGAGTTTGCTATTGAATTGGTGCCCGGGACGGGACCAATCTCAAGTGCTCCTTATAGGATGTCACCGTTAGAGATGAACGAGCTAAAGTCTCAGTTAGAGGATTTGTTGGGAAAGAATTTTATACGACCAAGTGTCTCTCCGTGGGGTGCTCCAGTGTTACTGGTGAAGAAGAAGGATGGGAGTATGCGTCTCTGTGTGGATTACAGGCAGTTGAACAAGGTTACAATAAAGAATAAGTATCCATTGCCGAGGATTGATGATCTCATGGATCAGTTACAAGGGGCTGGAGTTTTCTCCAAGATTGATTTGCGATCCGGTTATCACCAGATAAGGGTGAGGGGTGAGGATATCCCTAAGACCGCTTTTAGGACTCGTTATGGTCATTACGAGTACACTGTGATGTCCTTTGGGTTGACGAACGCTCCTGTGGTATTCATGGATTACATGAATAGAGTCTTCCGTCCGTTTCTGGATAAATTCGTTGTTGTCTTCATTGATGACATACTGATTTATTCCAAGACTGAAGAAGAGCATGCGGAACACTTGAGGACCGTGTTGCAGATTCTAAAGGAGAAGAAACTTTATGCAAAACTGTCTAAGTGTGAATTTTGGAAGAGTGAGGTGAAGTTTTTGGGCCATGTGGTGAGTAAGAAGGGAATAGCCGTAGACCCAACTAAGGTGGAGGCTGTGATGGATTGGAAACAACCAACCACCGTAACAGAGATAAGGAGTTTTCTGGGTTTAGCTGGCTATTACCGAAGGTTTATCAAGGGCTTTTCACAGATAGCTTTGCCAATGACAAAGTTAACCCGCAAAGACACTCCGTTTGTTTGGACTCCTGAATGCGAGGAGAGCTTTCAGACATTGAAGAAAAAGTTGACTACTGCACCTGTGTTAGTGTTACCCGAGCCGAATGAGCCATTTGAGGTGTATTATGATGCCTCATTAAAGGGTTTAGGGTGCGTGCTGATGCAGCATCGTAATGTGGTGGCGTATGCCTCACGACAGTTGAGACCTCATGAAGTTAGTTACCCTACGCACGATTTGGAACTCGCTGCGGTCGTGTTTGCCTTGAAGGTGTGGAGGCATTATCTTTATGGGGTTAAGTTCCAAGTTTTCTCTGATCATAAGAGCTTGAAGTACCTCTTCGATCAGAAAGAGCTTAATATGAGACAGAGAAGGTGGATGGAATTGCTGAAGGACTACGACTTTGAGTTGCATTACCGTCCGGGAAAGGCGAACGTAGTGGCAGATGCGTTAAGTCGGAAGTCATTATATGCGGCTTGGATGATGCTTCAAGAGGAGAAGTTGCTAAAGGGATTCGAGAGTCTGAAAATTGGCACTCAAAAAGTATCCGGAACCTTGTGTTTGAGCAGATTAGAAATCTCAAGTGACTTTAAGTCCGAACTCCTAAAGGCTCATCAAAATGATGAAGCGTTATAGAAGGTGTTACCGGCCATTGAGCAAGGAAAACGGTGGAGAGTGTCGGAAGAAAAAGATGGGTTATGGAGATTCAAGGGTAGGATCATTGTGCCGGATATTGGCACTTTGAGGCAAGATATCTTAAATGAGGCACACAAAAGCGGATTCTCCATTCACCCGGGAAGTACTAAGATGTACCATGATTTAAAGGTGATGTTTTGGTGGCCGGGTATGAAGAATGATGTGGCGGAATATATTTCAAAGTGCTTAACTTGTCAAAAGGTAAAGATTGAACATCAAAAGCCTGCCGGTATGTTGCAACCTTTAGAGATTCCACAATGGAAGTGGGAAAGTATTGCAATGGACTTTGTGTCAGGATTGCCAAGGACTAGGGCTGGTTTTGATGCTATTTGGGTGATTGTGGACCGACTGACGAAGTCAGCTCACTTTTTACCCATTCGTATGACTTACACCCTTGAGGAGCTAGCACGGTTATACATAAAGGAGATTGTGAGACTTCATGGTGTACCTGCTACTATAATCTCTGATAGAGATCCTCGTTTCACTTCAAGGTTTTGGGGTGCATTTCAGAAGGCTTTTGGAACCCGATTAAGCTTGAGCACGGCTTACCATCCTCAAATAGATGGCCAATCTGAGAGGACGATCCAAACACTAGAGGATATGTTGAGAGCATGTGTTTTGGACCAACCGGCGAGTTGAGATCGGTATATGCCATTGGTGGAGTTTGCATACAATAATAGTTATCATGCGAGCGTCGGAATGGCTCCGTATGAGGCCTTGTATGGGAGGAGATGTCAATCTCCGCTATGTTGGTATGAAGCTGGAGAGAAAAGCTTGTTGGGACCGGAAATGATAGCTGAGACTACTGAACAAGTCAAGAAAATCCGAGATAGGATGCTTACGGCGCAGAGTCGTCAAAAGAGTTACGCCGATCAAAGGCGAAAGCCCTTAGAATTTGAGGAAGGAGACCATGTTTTCCTTAAGGTTACTCCGACCACGGGGGTAGGTAGGGCGATTAAAGCAAAGAAGTTGAATCCTCGATACATTGGTCCATTTCAGATCCTGGAGAGGGTTAGACCGGTGGCGTATCGGATGGCTCTACCACCTTATCTTTCGAACCTGCACGACGTGTTTCACGTGTCGCAGCTTCGGAAGTACACTCCTGATGCTAGCCATGTGTTGGGACCCGAATCGGTTCAGTTAAGGGAAGATTTGACGCTTCCAGTGGCTCCAGTCAGAATTGATGATACTAGCATCTAACGGTTGCGTGGAAAAGAGGTTTCATTAGTCAAAGTGGCTTGGAGTCGAGGCGGTGTTGAGGAACACACTTGGGAACTTGAGTCGGAGATGCGAACGGATTATCCGCATTTATTCTCAGGTAATTGCATTTGAATTTTGTGGGCAAAATTCCCAATTAGGTGGGTAGAATGTAAAACCCGGTTAATTAACGGCTAATTAACCCATAAATGAGAATTTATTCTATAAAGCCTAAAATGTGATTTATATGGCTAAATGTGATAGAGGAGACTGAGACGAGAATTTTGGTACCAATTTTATAGAATTCGGACCAAGATTGGACCGAACGGGCCAAACCGGGCCAATTGGACCCAAAGTGGGCCCTTGGCCCAACATAACTTAACCAAAACCCTAGTTTTCAGCACTCTCTCTCCTCATTTGTTACACACACAAGCTGAAATTAGAGAGAAAAGGAGGAAGAACACTCTCTCAAGTTCTCTCCCTTGGTTGATCTTCAAAACGCCATAACTTTTGATCTAGAGCTCCGATTGCCGCTCCGTTTGCGGCCACGCGTTCATCACAGAGAGCTCTACAAAACCCATACAACTAATCTTGAGGTAAGCCACGTGTTGCTGTTCGAAATCTCAGCCCTTATTTTCGAGTTTCATGGGTGAAATGTTGAGATTTTGGGTTCTTTGATGTTATAGGACCCAACTCTCTTGAAGGAGAAGGTTAATCTTGTCTCCTTGGACCTTGGGTGTGGTAAGGTTCTTAACCCTAGTGTAATTTTGTTGTTTTATGATGTTTGGGTTTTGAGATGTTGTGTATGGGTATGATGGTTGTGGCTTAGGTTGTGTATGTGTGGATATTGGAGCTTGATCGGTGATTTTGAAAAGCTTGGAAAGGGTTTGGTGGTGAAAAATCTGTTCTTGGAGGTATTGAGGCCTTGAGAGCTTGTGGATAAGTGATTTGGAAGTGCTCCGGTGGAGCTTGGGAAAATCGGCTAAGGTATGGTTTCGGTTTCCCATATCTAATACGTAATGTGGTAGGAAATACTTAGGCTAGAGGCCCTAAGATAGGCATTGAATGGTTGATGTTGTTGAATTATTGATATATATGATGTGGTTATATATGTAATGATGATTAATGATGCCTTGGTGGTATGAGGTATGAGAAATATGCATGTTGTGATATATGCTTGATGATTAGTTATGGTTGAATTGTGGGTTGAACCATGTTTATGGTGAGTATGATGTTGATTGTGTACAATAATGATTTATTGGAATTGGTGTTGTTGAGAATTGGCATGAGGGGTAGTATATGATATGTCAATATATTTGAGTTTGAACCACTTGGGTGAAGTGGGTTAAAATGATGAGATAGTGATTTTGCATATTGTGGTAATGTGTCAATGTGTGAGTTGAGGAGGCTTGATGTTGAATTTGATACATTTTGATTGATTTCAAGGAAAAGGGATGAAATTGGCATGTTTTGATTGATTTTGAAAAGAGTTGAAAATGGTTTGTTTTGAAAATGGCATATTGTGGTTTTATATGAAAATATGGTTTTTGGGCATACTTTGACGGGACATAACTTGGACTACGGATCTCCGTTTTGTACCAAATCTGTTTAGAAATGAAATTGGATCCGGGATGTCCATGCCGTTCGAAGAACGGGTGAAAAACGATTTAAAATGAGGAAGTTATGTCCGTTGGAAGATTGGGGTGTAAATCTGTGAAATTCTGCAGCTTTTAACTTAGAAAATTTTTAGCAGAATGACCCCTTGCGCGTGGGCGCACCTGGCGCGTACGCGCCGATCTTCCGAAAAGTGCCATCCACGCGTACGCGTGATGTGCGCAGGCGTGCCGATTGTGCTGCACCCAATGCCCAGCCATTTTCCAGAGAGGTATGCCAGAACTGTGCTAGTGTTGTGCTTGGGGCACGAGAACACCCACGCGTACGCGTGGTTGACGCGTGCGCGTCGATTGGCAAATTTTGGAATCCACGCGTTAGCGTGCATGACGCTTGCGCGTCGATGAGTTTTGAGGCCATCCACGCGTGCGCGTGGAGTGCGCGTACGCGCGGCCCTGTTTTCATCCCAAAGTTGATTTTTGAGTTTTAAAAGCCAAATCTCATACTTCTAAGCCTCCGATCTCACCACTTATATCTTAAATCCTTATGAGATGTCTAGCTATGAGAAGAGAGGCTAGTGAATGTGGTAACTTGCGAGTGAAGCAAGGGGAAAATGAATGATCAATGAGGATCATTGATGATTATGTAAGATGTGGAGGATGGTGGTGGAAGTGCTTGTATGCCTGATGAGCGGATAATTTATACACTTTTTGGCATTGTTTTTAGTATGTTTTTAGTATGATCTAGTTAGTTTTTAGTATATTTTTATTAGTTTTTAGTTAAAATTCACTTTTCTGGACTTTACTATGAGTTTGTGTGTTTTTCTGTGATTTCAGGTATTTTCTGGCTGAAATTGAGGGACCTGAGCAAAAATCTGATTCAGAGACCAAAAAGGACTGCAGATGCTGTTGGATTCTGACCTCCCTGCACTCGAAGTAGATTTTCTGGAGCTACAGAAGCCCAATTGGTGCGCTCTCAACGGCGTTGGAAAGTAGACATCCTGGGCTTTCCAGCAATATATGATAGTCCATACTTTGCCCAAGATTTGATGGCCCAAACTGGCGTTCAAATTCACCTCAAGAAATTCCAGCGTTAAACGCCGGAACTGGCACCTGATTGGGAGTTAAACGCCCAAACTGGCATAAAAGCTGGCGTTTAACTCCAAGAAGAGTCTCTACACGAAAAATGCTTCATTGCTCAGCCCAAGCACACACCAAGTGGGCCCGGAAGTGGATTTTTATGTCATTTACTCATCTCTGTACACCCTAGGCTACTAGTTTTCTATAAGTAGGACCTTTTACTATTGTATTTTTATCTTTGGATTGTTTTTGATCCTTTGATCATCTTTGGACATCTGGGTAGCTATCTTCATTTTTATGCTATCTTAGATCATTGGGAGGCTGGCCTCACGGCCATGCCTAGACCTTGTTCTTATGTATTTTCAACGGTGGAGTTTCTACACACCATAGATTAAGGTGTGGAGCTCTGCTGTACCTCGAGTATTAATGCAATTACTATTGTTCTTCTATTCAATTCCGCTTGTTCTTTGTCCAAGATATCACTTGTTCTTCAACTTGATGAAGGTGGTGATTGACACTCATCACCATTCTCACTCATGAACAAGGTGACTGACAACCATTCTTGTTCTACAAGCATCTGAGGCTTAGTGAATATCTCTTGGATTCCTGATTGCACGATGCATGGTTGATCGCCTGACAACCGAGTGCTCGCCTGACAAACAAGCCAGCCATTCCGTGAGATCAGAGTCTTCGTGGTATAGGCGAGAACTGATGGCAGCATTCAAGAGAATCCGGAAGGTCTAACCTTGTCTGTGGTATTCTGAGTAGGATTCAATGACTGAATGACTGTGACGTGCTTCAAACTCCTGAGGGCGGGGCGTTAGTGACAGACGCAAAAGAATCACTGGATTCTATTCCGGCCTGATTGAGAACCGACAGATGAATTCCGCTATGCTGTGACCAGAGCATATGCAATCGTTTTCAATGAGAGGATGGGAGGTAGCCACTGACAATGGTGAAACCCTACACAAGCTTGCCATGGAAAGGAGTAAGAAGGATTGGATGAAGACAGTAGGAAAGCAGAGAGACGGAAGGGAAGGCATCTTCATGCGCTTATCTGAAGTTCCTACCAATGAATTACATAAGTATCACTATCTTTATCTTTTATGTTATTTTCGTTCATCACCATATACATTTGAGTCTGCCTGACTAAGATTTACAAGATGACCATAGCTTGCTTCAATACTAACAATCTCCGTGGGATCGGCCCTTACTCACGTAAGGTATTACTTGGACGACCCAGTGCACTTGCTGGTTAGTTGTGCGAAGTTGTGTAATGCCATGGAATTGAACTACCAAGTTTTTGGAAGTTCATGACCGGGGATTATGAGAGTTGTGAAAAAGTATTGTTCACAATTTCGCGCACCAAGTTTTTGGCGCCGTTGCCGGGGATTGTTCAAGTTTTGAGCAAGCTTTTGGTAACAATGCCTGGGATTGTTTAGTTTGGACAACTGAAGGTTCATCTTGTTGCTTAGATTAGGTATTTGTTGAAATCTGGCTGGCTGAGAAGCCATGTCTAATCTGATTGGACCGAGGTTTCAACTTATCACCACAAGAGCTTGTTGATTTTCATCAATTTTGCTTTTGGAGCAGTGATCTGCTAAGGCTTGGCTGGCCTTTGGCCATGTCTAGTGCTTTGGACCGAAGCTTTCTTTGAAAGCTTGGCTGGCTGTGAAGCCATGTCTAATTCCTGGACCGGAGTCTTAGACTAGCATTGCACTGATTCCTGGAATTCTCATTAAGAATTTTGATATCTTTTCCCACTTAATTTTCGAAAAACACAAAAAAAATTACAAAATCATAAAAACCAAAAATATTTGATGTTTCTTGCTTAAGTCTAGTGTCTCATCTTAAGTTTGGTGTCAATTGCATGCATTCATTCATGTGTCTTAAGGATCTTCAAGTAATTCTTGATGATTTCTTGCTCTGATCTTTGAATTCTTTTGGCTTGAGTGTTTATGTGTCTCATATAGTGTCAGTAGTATACAAACTGTTAAGTTTGGTGTCTTGCATGCGTTGTTATTTGATTCTTGTTGCATTTTGATTATTAAAAATCCAAAAATATTTTAAATTTGTGTCTTTTCAAGTCAATGATACAAAGAATTGAAGATTCAGAACATACTGCAGAGGAATTATACAGAAAAAGCTGAGCATTCAAAAATGCCCAATGAAGAAGACAGACTGGCGTTTAAACGCCAGCCAGGGTGCCTGGTTGGGCGTTTAACGCCCAAAAAGGGTGCATTTTGGGCGTTAAACGCCAGAATGTATACCATTCTGGGCGTTTAACGCCAGGATGGTGCTAGGGGGAAGATTTTGTTTTCAAAATCAATTTTTTTCAAGTTTTCAAAGTTTTTCAAAATCAAATCTTTTTCAAATCATATCTTTTCAATCAAATGTTTTCAAAATCAATTTCTTTCCTTTTTCAAAGATACTTACTAACAATTAATGATTTGATTGAACATTTTTTGCCTTTTCTGTTGAGGAAGGTTTTATGTTTGAATCATATCTTTTCTTGTTAGGCAAGTCATTAATTTTTAAAATCATATCTTTTCAAATTATTTTCAAATCATATCTTTTAAAATTGTTTTCAAATCATATCTTCTCAATCACATCTCTTTAAAACTAATCATATCTTCTTAACCTCATCTTTTTCAAAATAAGTTTTCAATCAAATCTTTTTGATTTCTAATTTCAAAATCTTTTTCAAAAATCACTTGATTTCTTTTCCACTTTCAATTTTCGAAAATTAGCAATCAATTTTTAAAATGTTTTTGACATCTTTTTAATTAATTTTCGAAAATCCTCTTCCCTCCTCCCACATCCTTCTATTTATGGAGCACTACTCCTTCTTAATGCACCATTCGAACTCTATCTAATCAAGTTCGAATTCTTCTACCTCATTCTTCTATTTTTCTTTTCCTCTGACACTTCAAGGAATCTCTATACTGTGACATAGAGGATTCCACATTTTCTTTTTCTCTTCTCTTTCATATGAGCAGGAGCAAAGACAAAGGCATTCTTGTTGAAGCTGACCCTGAACCTGAAAGGACCTTGAAGAGAAAGCTAAGAGAAGCTAAGGCACAACTCTCTTTAGAGGACCTGACCGAATTCTTCAAAGAAGAAGAACACATGGCAGCCGAAAACAACAACAATGCCAACAATGCAAGGAAGGTGCTGGGTGACTTTACTGCACCTACTCCCAACTTCTATGGGAGAAGCATCTCTATCCCTGCCATTGGAGCAAACAACTTTGAGCTTAAGCCTCAATTAGTTTCTCTAATGCAACAGAATTGCAAGTTCCATGGACTTCCAATGGAAGATCCTCATCAGTTTTTAGCTGAGTTCTTGCAAATCTGTGACACAGTCAAGACTAATGGGGTTGACCCTGAGGTCTATAGACTGATGCTATTCCCTTTTGCTGTAAGAGACAGAGCTAGAATATGGTTGGACTCACAACCTAAAGATAGCCTGGACTCTTGGGAAAAGCTAGTCAATGCCTTCTTGGCAAAGTTCTTTCCACCTCAAAAATGGAGTAAGCTTAGAGTGGAGGTCCAAACCTTCAGACAGAAGGATGGAGAATCCCTCTATGAAGCTTGGGAAAGATACAAACAATTAATCAGAAGATGTCCCTCAGACATGCTTTCTGAATGGAGCATCATAGGTATTTTCTATGATGGTCTTTCTGAACTATCCAAGATGTCTTTGGATAGCTCTGCTGGAGGATCTCTTCATCTGAAGAAGACGCCTGCAGAGGCTCAAGAGCTAATTGAAATGGTTGCAAATAACCAATTCATGTACACTTCTGAAAGGAATCCTGTGAACAATGGGACTGGTCAGAAGAAAGGAGTTCTTGAGATTGATGCTCTGAATGCCATACTGGCTCAGAACAAGATATTGACTCAACAAGTCAATTTAATTTCTCAAAGTCTGTCTGGAATGCAAAATGCACCTGGCAGTACTAAGGAATCTTCATCTGAGGAAGAAGCTTATGATCCTGAGAACCCTTCAATGGAAGAGGTGAATTACCTAGGAGAACCCTATGGAAACACCTATAATTCTTCATGGAGAAATCACCCAAATTTCTCATGGAAGAATCAAGAGAGACCTCAACAAGGTCTCAATAACAATAATGGTGGAAGAAACAGGTTTAGCAATGGCAAGCCTTTTCCATCATCTTCTCAGCAACAGACAGAGAGTTCTAAGCAGAATACTTCTGACTTAGCAACAATGGTCTCTGATCTAATTAAAACCACTCAAAGTTTCATGAATGAAACAAGGTCCTCCATCAGAAATTTGGAAGGACAAGTGGGTCAGCTGAGCAAGAAAGTTACTGAACTCCCTCCTAATACTCTCCCAAGTAATACAGAAGAAAATCCAAAAGGAGAGTGCAAAGCCATAACCATGGCCGAATATGGAGAGGAAAGAGAGGAGGTGGACGCCACTGAGGAAGACCTCAATGGGCGTGCACCAACCTCCTCTGAGTTCCCCAATGAGGAACCATGGGAATCTGAGGCTCAAAATGAGACCATAGAGATTCCATTGGACTTACTTCTGCCTTTCATGAGCTCTGATGAGTATTCTTCCTCTGAAGAGGATGAGTATGTCACTGAAGAGCAAGTTGCTAAATATCTTAGAGCAATCATGAAGCTAAATGACAAGTTATTTGGAAATGAGACTTGGGAGGATGAACCCCCTTTGCTCACCAAAGAACTGGATGACTTGTCTAGGCAGAAACTGCCTCAAAAGAGACAAGATCCTGGGAAGTTTTCCATACCTTGTACCATAGGCACCATGACCTTCAAGAAGGCCCTGTGTGACTTAGGGTCAAGTGTGAACCTCATGCCTCTCTCTGTAATGGAGAAGCTAGGGATCTTTGAGGTACAAGCTGCAAGAATCTCATTGGAGATGGTAGACAACTCAAGAAAACAAGCTCATGGACTTGTAGAGGATGTTTTGGTGAAGATTGAAGACCATTACATCCCTACTGATTTCGTAGTCCTAGAGACTGGGGAATGCATGGATGAATCCATCATCCTTGGCAGACCTTTCTTAGCCACAGCAAAGGCTGTGATTGATGTTGATAGAGGAGAGTTAATCATTCAAGTGAATGAAGAATCCTTGGTGTTTAAGGCCCAAGGACATCCCTCTATCATCATGGAGAGGAAGCATGAAGAGCTTCTCTCAAAACAGAGCCCCCACAGTCAAACTCTAAGTTTGGTGTTGGGAGGCCACAACCAAACTCTAAGTTTGGTGTTAAACCCCCACATTCAAACTCTAAGTTTGGTGTTGGGAGGTTCCAACACGGTTCTGAGTATTTCTGAGGCTCCATGAGAGTCCTCTGTCAAGCTAATGACATTAAAGAAGCGCTTGTTGGGAGGCAACCCAATGTTTTATAGTTAACTATTTTCTTTTGTTATTTTATCTTTTTTGTAGGTTGATGATCATAAGAAGTCACAAAAACAATGAAAAAAGCAAAAACAGAATGAAAAACAGGAAGAAAAACAGCACACCCTGGAGGAAGAAGCTGCTGGCGTTTAAACGCCAGTAAGCCTAGCAGTTGGGCGTTTAACGCCCAGTCTGGCACCATTCTGGGCGTTTAACGCCAGAAAGGGGCACCAGACTGGCGTTAAACGCCAGAAAAGGGCAAGAACCTGGCGTTAAACGCCAGGAATGGGCACCAGCCCGGCGTTTAACGCCAGAAATGGCTCAAAACGTGATTTTAAGCAACATTTGGTGCAGGGATGACTTTTCTTTGACACCACAGGATCTGTGGACCCCACAGGATCCCACCACCACTCTCTATCTTCTTCCCCCATTCACCAATCACCTCAATACCTCTTCCCCAAAAACCCTTCACCTATCAAATCCCATCTTTCTCTTCACCACTCACATCCATCCTTCATAAAACCCCACCAACCTCACCCTTCAAATTCAAACCACTTTCCCTCCCAAACCCACCCATAATGGCCGAACCATTAACCCCCCTCTCTCCTATATATACCCTTCTTCAACCCTTCATTTTCACACAACCTAAACACTACTTCTCCCCCTCTTTGGCCGAACATACCACCATCTCCCTCTTCCTCATTTCTTCTTCTTCTACTCTCTTCTTTCTTCTTTTGCTCGAGGACGAGCAAACATTTTAAGTTTGGTGTGGTAAAAGCGTTGCTTTTTCATTTTTCCATAACCATTATGGCATCCAAGGCCGGAGAAACCTCTAGAAAGAGGAAAGGGAAGGCAAAAGCTTCCACCTCCGAGTCATGGGAGATGGATAGATTCCTCTCAAGGGTGCATCAAGTCCACTTCTATGAAGTTGTGGCCTTGAAGAAGGTGATCCCCGAGGTCCCCTTTTTACTCAAAAAGGGTGAATATCCGGAGATCCGCCATGAGATCCGAAGAAGAGGTTGGGAAGTGCTTACCAACCCCATTCAACAAGTCGGAATCTTGATGGTTCAAGAGTTCTATGCCAATGCATGGATCACCAAGAACCATGATCAAAGTATGAACCCGGATCCAAAGAATTATCTTACTATGGTTCGGGGGAAATACTTGGATTTTAGTCCGGAAAGTGTGAGGGTGGCGTTCAACTTGCCTATGATGCAAGGAGATGAGCATCCTTATACAAGAAGGGTCAACTTTGATCAAAGGTTGGACCAAGTCCTCACAGTCATATGTGAAGAGGGCGCACAATGGAAGAGAGATTCAAGAGGCAAGCCGGTTCAATTGAGAAGGCATGACCTCAAACCCATGGCTAGAGGATGGTTAGAGTTCATTCAACGCTCAATCATTCCCACTAGCAACCGGTCCGAAGTTACTCTAGACCGGGCCATCATGATTCATAGCATCATGATTGGAGAAGAAGTGGAAGTTCATGAGGTTATAGCCCAAGAACTCTACAAGGTGGCGGATAAATCCTCTACCTTAGCAAGGTTAGCCTTTCCTCACCTCATTTGTCACCTCTGTTATTCAGTTGGAGTTGACATAGAGGGAGATACCCCCATTGATGAGGACAAGCCCATCACCAAGAAAAGGATGGAGCACACAAGAGACCCCTCTCATCATGAGATCCCTGAGATACCTCAAGGGATGCACTTTCCTCCACAAGACTATTGGGAGCAAGTAAACACCTCCCTAGGAGAACTAAGTTCCAACATGGGACAACTAAGGGTGGAGCATCAAGAACACTCCATTCTCCTCCATGAAATTAGAGAAGATCAAAGAATCATGAGAGAGGAGCAACAAAGACAAGGAAGAGACATTGAGGAGCTCAAGCACTCCATAGGATCTTCAAGAGGAAGAAAGAGCCGCCATCACTAAGGTGGACCCGTTCCTTAATTTCCTTGTTCTTTATTCTTCTATTTTTCGAAAATTATGCTTTATGTTATCTATGTTTGTGTCTTGTGATCATTAGTGTCTTTAGTGTCTATGCCTTAAAGTTATGAATGTCCTATGAATCCATCACCTTTCTTGAAAACGTGCTTAATTGAAAAGGGAAGAATTGCATGAATTTTGAATTTTATAACAGTTTAATTATTTTGATGTGGTGGCAATACTCTTGTTCTCTGAATGTATGCTTAAACAGTGCATATGTCTTTTGAATTTGTGGTTCATGAATGTTGGCTCTTGAAAGAATGATGAAAAAGGAGACATGTTACTGAGGATCTGAAAAATCATTAAAAATGATTCTTGAAGCAAGAAAAAGCAGTGAATACAAAAAAAAAAGAAAGAAGCATTCGAAAAAAAAAAACCGAAAAAAAAAGAAAAAAGAAAGAAAAAGAAAGAATAAAGTTGTGATCCAAGGCAAATAAGAGTGTGCTTAAGAACCCTGGACACCTCTAATTGGGGACTTTAGCAAAGCTGAGTCACAATCTGAAAAGGTTCACCCAATTATGTGTCTGTGGCATGTATGTATCCGGTGGTAATACTGGAAGACAGAGTGCTTTGGGCCACGGCCAAGACTCATAAAAGTAGCTGTATTCAAGAATCATCATACTTAACTAGGAGAATCAATAACACTATCTGGATTCTGAGTTCCTAAAGAAGCCAATCATTCTGAATTCCAAGGGATAGAGTGAGATGCCAAAACTGTTCAGAGGCAAAAAGCTAAAAGCCCCGCTCATCTAATTAATACTGATCTTCATAGATGTTTTTGGAATTCATTGCATATTCTCTTCTTTTTATCTTATTTGATTTTCAGTTGCTTGAGGACAAGCAACAATTTAAGTTTGGTGTTGTGATGAGCGGATAATTTATACACTTTTTGGCATTGTTTTTAGTATGTTTTTAGTATGATCTAGTTAGTTTTTAGTATATTTTTATTAGTTTTTAGTTAAAATTCACTTTTCTGGACTTTACTATGAGTTTGTGTGTTTTTCTGTGATTTCAGGTATTTTCTGGCTGAAATTGAGGGACCTGAGCAAAAATCTGATTCAGAGACCAAAAAGGACTGCAGATGCTGTTGGATTCTGACCTCCCTGCACTCGAAGTAGATTTTCTGGAGATACAGAAACCCAATTGGCGCGCTCTCAACGGCGTTGGAAAGTAGACATCCTGGGCTTTCCAGCAATATATGATAGTCCATACTTTGCCCAAGATTTGATGGCCCAAACTGGCGTTCAAAGTCACCTCAAGAAATTCCAGCGTTAAACGCCGGAACTGGCACCTGATTGGGAGTTAAACGCCCAAACTGGCATAAAAGCTGGCGTTTAACTCCAAGAAGAGTCTCTACACGAAAAATGCTTCATTGCTCAGCCCAAGCACACACCAAGTGGGCCCGGAAATAGATTTTTATGTCATTTACTCATCTCTGTACACCCTAGGCTACTAGTTTTCTATAAGTAGGACCTTTTACTATTGTATTTTTATCTTTGGATTGTTTTTGATCCTTTGATCATCTTTGGACATCTGGGTAGCTATCTTCATTTTTATGCTATCTTAGATCATTGGGAGGCTGGCCTCACGGCCATGCCTAGACCTTGTTCTTATGTATTTTCAACGGTGGAGTTTCTACACACCATAGATTAAGGTGTGGAGCTCTGCTGTACCTCGAGTATTAATGCAATTACTATTGTTCTTCTATTCAATTCCGCTTGTTCTTTGTCCAAGATATCACTTGTTCTTCAACTTGATGAAGGTGGTGATTGACACTCATCACCATTCTCACTCATGAACAAGGTGACTGACAACCATTCTTGTTCTACAAGCATCTGAGGCTTAGTGAATATCTCTTGGATTCCTGATTGCACGATGCATGGTTGATCGCCTGACAACCGAGTGCTCGCCTGACAAACGAGCCAGCCATTCCGTGAGATCAGAGTCTTCGTGGTATAGGCGAGAACTGATGGCAGCATTCAAGAGAATCCGGAAGGTCTAACCTTGTCTGTGGTATTCTGAGTAGGATTCAATGACTGAATGACTGTGACGTGCTTCAAACTCCTGAGGGCGGGGCGTTAGTGACAGACGCAAAAGAATCACTGGATTCTATTCCGGCCTGATTGAGAACCGACAGATGAATTCCGCTATGCTGTGACCAGAGCATATGCAATCGTTTTCAATGAGAGGATGGGAGGTAGCCACTGACAATGGTGAAACCCTACACAAGCTTGCCATGGAAAGGAGTAAGAAGGATTGGATGAAGACAGTAGGAAAGCAGAGAGACGGAAGGGAAGGCATCTTCATGCGCTTATCTGAAGTTCCTACCAATGAATTACATAAGTATCACTATCTTTATCTTTTATGTTATTTTCGTTCATCACCATATACATTTGAGTCTGCCTGACTAAGATTTACAAGATGACCATAGCTTGCTTCAATACTAACAATCTCCGTGGGATCGACCCTTACTCACGTAAGGTATTACTTGGACGACCCAGTGCACTTGCTGGTTAGTTGTGCGAAGTTGTGTAATGCCATGGAATTGAACTACCAAGTTTTTGGAAGTTCATGACCGGGGATTATGAGAGTTGTGAAAAAGTATTGTTCACAATTTCGCGCACCAATGCCATTGGCTGAAGAGCCGTAATTGTTTATGAATTGGCTGGTTCTGGATTGAACCGTGAGCCGGAATAGCTGTGTATGCTATGAATATTGGCTGGTTATGGATTTAACCGTGAGCCGGATGGCTGATATGGATGTTGATCCATGGATGAGAATTCATGCATGTTTATGCTGAATTATTGATAATTGTGATTTGCACTTCCACTATCGGAGATACGAGTTTCCCTGGGTAGTAGCAGTGGCTAGCCACCACGTGCTCCAGGTTGAGACTCGAAGCTCTTTTGACCCTATGTCATAAGTGTGGCCGGGCACTGTGAAAGACCCGGATGAGCTCGCCCCCGTAAATATTCACCAGTGAAGGTGATGGATATAGATCATGATTATGATCAAGTTTATGATGAGTATAACTCGAGTTGGGGATGCGTGACAGAGGGACAGTCCAATGGTTAACTGCCAGGACTTGTCGGGTTGGCTCTATAACCGACAGATGATATCATCAGCCACTAGGGACAGGCATTCATCATATGCATACTATGTGAATTGTTTGAGATTGCCTATTTGACTGCATATTACATGCTAATTGTCTAAATGTCTTAACTGCTCCTATTTGTATATTCTTTGTCTGATATAATTGTGTTTGCTATAATATACTCCTGCTGGTGGTTGGGAGGTTTGAAGGTATTGGAAAGGGAAGTATTAGTTAGACTGAAGAATCTTTAGTCAGATGCCCTTATATGGTTTAGCTTGTTTATAAGCTTTGATATTATCTGGAGGAAGTTCTAGGATTGCCTTTGGCTTTCCTCAATTATTATGTATTATATATGTGGAAGCTGTTACCATGCTGGGGACCTCTGGTTCTCACCCATGCGGATTTTGTGGTTTTCAGATGCAGGACGTGAGGTTTCCCGCTGAGGCTTGCTGGAGACTTCTATACTTGCGAAGATCATTCGTTCTCGGGGCTATGTTTTTGGTTTATATGTTTTGCTTAGATACTTTTATCTCCATTAAATAATACAAACTGTGATGACTCCTCTTATGGGAGATCTTGGAGAATAGGTTTTATGTATTTGTGTCCCTTTGGGTTTCCTTTGGGGTTTTCCTTATTTTATCATATATATATATTGCTATGCTCGGACCGGTTATCTTCGCAGCCGGATCTTGAGTCTTGATATTCCTGTTTTTGACACTCCTTTGTATATATATAATCTCGCGTTGGTTATCCTTGTTCGTTACGTTATCGATCGGAGTGTTGCGCTTTCGAGTTGCGATTTTTGTTTACCCCTTTTTCTACAAAGGCTCCTAGTTATAATCAATCATTCATACTACTATACGTACTAAATTTTTATTTTAGAGGTCGTAATACCTTGCCATCTCTGAATTATGACTTAAGTATAAGACTCTGTATGGTAGGGTGTTACAATTCTACTGTCCTGCAACTCTTCTTTATTACTCTCCTTGAACATTACTCAATTTTGGCTCCTACCACGTCAAGAGACAATACCACAGTCTCTCTAGTTTTTAGCTCATTGTATCTCAACTAAATTCAAGGTTGAAAGCAAAATTAAAAGGAGACCAAGATTCAACCCCCTTTCTCTTAGCCACTGATAACTATCAGCTTCCATGACTCTCCAATAGTATCTATCATCCAAGGCTCAGCACCACTGGGAATATTATATTTAGACTAGAAAAATAAAGAATTAGATTATTTTACCATGCATGTTAAGCCTAACACTAAACAATTTAAAATAAAGAATGATCTACTCACTTTTGCAT
The DNA here is from genome assembly GCF_014773155.1 of Arachis stenosperma. Lineage (NCBI taxonomy): Eukaryota > Viridiplantae > Streptophyta > Magnoliopsida > Fabales > Fabaceae > Arachis > Arachis stenosperma. Next base: position 69,460,655 of record NC_080383.1, read on the forward strand.
AATTCAACATTGAAGTTTAAGTCTCACTTGCCACAGCTTACCAATTAATATATAATAACGTGACCAAATTAAAATTTCGTGCAAGTATACCCAAGAAATGACTAAACAATTAAACATTTGTGCTTATTGGGTCTATTGATTTGCCGTTGTACCATGTTAACTCTGTGTCTCCATAGCATGAATATACTTGAGTTGGGTGGGACCACAAGCTCTCTTCTTTTTGGTACCTATTTTCAATATCAGTACTAAAGAATATTAATAAGACTATTAATCTAATAAATAAAAAATTAATCTAATAAATAAAAGAATTTTTTATTAATGATTTAATAAATAAAAAATAATAAAAACTTATTTAACATAATATTTATGATAATAAATAAAATTACCATTATATAAGTCATTTAATATAAAATAATTTAATTTGTAATTATAATTAATATATATTATTCATAAATAGATTAAAAAATAATAATTTTCTACTATTTAGAATGCAGTTAAACATTGAAATTATTTACTAATGATAAATTAGTGGTTTACAATAATAAATTTTTGTTATAAGTAAAAGTAGTGTACTAATAAAAATAGGCAATTAAAAAATATATATTTATAGGAAAGAAATAAATAAAAAAATAATTTAAAAATATATTTATCTTTTTAAAAAATTTTAATATTAAAAAAGTTAATCCCATTCAATCAATTTCATATTAAAAATTCTTTTTAATAATTAAATATCTCTAGTAATCTTTTAGAGTAATTTTCCTAAGTTGGCAATTAGTAAACATAAAAAATCATTCTAATAAAAATTATTTCAACATTTAGTAATTATCGTCGAACATAAAATTTTTAATCCTTATTTTTCTCTTAAAATTTGTTCTAATATCTTTACACAACTTTGTTTAGTAGAAATTTATTTTTGTTCCCAAAATTATGGTCATGACTTAAATCGGCTTTTGAGAGTTTAAAATTCGATAGGAAGGAGCATAATCCCGAACGGTGGTAAAAACAAATTGGTCTTGATTGTCGAAGCGAAAATGTTAAAAAATAGAAACTATAACACTAAAACACAACTAATTAACAAGAACGATGATGCCTATTTTTGTACAGGAGAAGTTCTAAAAGTGAGGATTATTCCAGCTCCAAAAATAACCTCTTTCCACCACTTGTGAAATTCTCCCTAAACCCGCAACATTCATCGGTAACACCATCACAAATAGAATAAGCAACAACCCAATACCTACGGGTTCCCCCATAAAAGAACGCATCATAACAACAATAATAGTATATAAAAGGCAAAAGCTACTATTTAATTTCTCAATTCCCGTTCGCTTTCCTTTCTTTCTTTCTCTACAAGCCAGGGACCAAGATCTCTTCAGAGCAACAATGGCAAGTGCTCCCACTCCACGAGAGGAGTTCGTATACATGGCAAAGCTAGCAGAGCAAGCTGAGCGCTATGAGGAGATGGTGGAGTACATGGAGAAGGTGTCAGCTGCTGCCACCGACGGCGAGGAGTTGTCCGTGGAGGAGCGGAACCTTCTCTCCGTCGCATACAAGAATGTGATCGGCGCTCGACGCGCGTCGTGGCGCATTATCTCCTCCATTGAGCAGAAGGAGGAGAGCAAAGGGAACACAGAACATGTGGCTACCATTAAGGAATACCGCTCCAAGATAGAGTCTGAGCTGGCCAACATCTGTGATGGCATTCTCAAGCTTTTGGACTCTCGCCTTGTGCCTTCAGCAACCACCAGCGATTCCAAGGTCTTTTATTTTAAGATGAAAGGTGACTACCATCGATACCTTGCGGAGTTCAAGTCTGGTGCAGACCGCAAGGAGGCTGCGGAGAGCACCCTTGCCGCCTACCAATCCGCTCAGGTTCAGTTTACTTGCTTTTAGAACAAAAATCACTCCCCAATGAATATTTAGTAGGATCATTTCATTTTTAACAAATTTTAATTATTACATTAGTTTTAAATATTTTATTTTATTAACTAAAACAGTTTTTATATTAAATTTTGATTAAAAATTACATAAATTATTTTATATTATTATTTAATAAAGACATAATATTTTTATAAACTTTCAAATATCTCTGATCAATTTAACAAATTTTAATCATTAATTAATATTTAATATTTTATTTTATTTGAAAAATTAATTTTTACGTTAAATTTTTGTAAAACTTAAATAAATTATTTTTTATTATTATTTCATAAAAACATAATAATACCTATAAATTTTTAAAAATTCTCTTATTAATTTTTTTATAGATAGATGAATAATTTGATGAAAAAATTATTTTTTTTAAATATAATAAAATTTGGAAAATGATTTAGCCATTAAAATTTATTGAAGACTAAAATATTTGACTAAAACTTTCATAGACACTGACTTATAGCGTTATTTGCTTTTATTAGAATTGTCATCCTTCTAAGCTTTTACAATGGAAAATAGATGTGTGATTTTGTGGTTTATTTATTTTTGACTTCTTGTTTTAACTTTGGCTCCAGGATATTGCGAATGAGGAGTTGCCTCCAACCCATCCAATCAGGCTGGGTCTTGCTTTGAACTTCTCTGTCTTTTACTATGAGATTCTTAATTCTCCTGACAAAGCTTGTAGCCTTGCTAAACAGGTTCGTTTTGGGGCAGCTATGTTAATTCTTTCAATGAACTTTTTTTCCTTTTTAGGGAAATGCACAATAATATTTGGGGTCATCATTGAATTGTGATAACCAATAATTTCCAATAACCATTGAAGACTCGATGAAGTAATATTGCTAGGTTCTCTACATGAATTAATCCTTGTTTTGTGCTTTTGAAAATAACAATAAATTCATCTTTAGAAAACCCATTAAAATCATAGTCTTAATTACTTTTGTTAATAAGTTTATTGGTGCATCTATTAGTTTATGGATAGTACATTGTTTACTTACAAGTAATTTCGTTCTTCAAATATTTATTCATTAGGCTTTTGACAAGGCAATTGCTGAGCTGGATACATTGGGAGAGGAATCATACAAAGATAGCACTTTGATCATGCAACTTCTTCGTGATAACCTTACCCTTTGGACTTCTGACACGCAGGTATGGCCTTTTGTTTTGTTTTTTTTTTGTTTTTGTTTTTTTTTTTTTACCGTGTTATTTGTATATTCTAATATGTACAATTGTCTTAGAGAAAATCTAAGTTATTAATATTATTCTTCTGTTTAATCTATATGTATTGATTTTGGTTTATATGTGGGTTTGGTTTCAGGATGAAGGTGCAGATGAAATTAAAGAAGCAGCACCAAAAAGTGAAGAACAACAATAGATATATCTTGTTGCTATATCTTGTTGCTAATTAGTTGTTGAATTCCTCTACTATAAAGTTTCAAAAGGGAGAAGATGTTTATTGCAATCAATATATTCTTGAGATATATATTATGCCTTCATGGTTGTTGTTATGAATTATGGGTAAAATTAGTCTCATTTAGATTTTTATTATATTCATGTTTTTGAGTCACCTATTTTATAAGTGACACTAGAACTTCTATAACATATAATTGGATTGGATTATTGAGAAGCTATTTCTTCGTAAAGATGATGCCAGAGAATGTTTAACTTTAATAAAATTTCGTAGGTATAAATTATGCTCTATGATGATATATTTGTTTCTTTCGTATTGTATTTCGGTAAGATTAAAAGAAAAAAGTTTTTTACTAGGAATGTTCACATCTAAACAAATCCAACTAAAAGAGGTTATCCAATTTAATCCAAATCAAACGTACATTAATTAAAATGGTAATATTTTAGATTGGATTATAATCGATCTTATTTATTTCTATTTCAATATAATTTCAAAAAAATAGATTAGCAACAAAAAAGAGATTCAGAATAGAAATTAAGAGTAAGTAAATTTATAAAGAAAACATTTAATAATGGCTTACATAATTATAAAAGAGACCGAACAATCCAAGTGAATTATAGTGAACTAGAATAAATTCTGAATGTAAAAATGAGAATGAGATAAAAACCCTCACGAGCATTGAAATGCTATACATGAAGAGTATTGAAATGTGTAGAGGAAAAACACAAAAACAATACTCGAGAGGAGTTTAATGTGTAGGAGGAGTAATATATTATAGTGTAGAGAAAGAGAATTGAAATCAGGATTGGCAATTGGTAGGATAGGGGTAGGATTTGAATTCTATCTCAACCCTATCTGTGGATTGAAAATTTTTTTTAAAATTCTACTTTATTCTATTTATAGGTTGAGAATTTTTCAACCCTAATCCTACTCGCACCCTAAAGTTCTAAACGCTACTCTATCTGATCTTATCCGTAGAAAAATAAAAAAATAAGCAAATATAAAATTCAACCATTTCAAAATTCATACATATAAATAAAATAAAAAATAAAAAATTAAATTCAAATTCAAATTAAAAATAATAAAATCTTAAAGAAATTTAACATAAAATTACAAATAATATGATTATCAATTAACTTAATGGTTATTTCAATTTTTTTTAAGAGAAAGATTGTGGTTTTAACATTCACTTTTTTTACTACATACATAACTTCTACATATATATTATATAATATATTAGGAGTGCAAGTAGAATAGGATATACCCTGTTCATACCCTAGGTCGAGCTATTCGACCCGGGGTGTTCTACCGACAAAGCGACCGACCTCTTCAGGTCAGGACAATCCGACCTCTTCTCAAATAGCTCGTCCCAACTACCAGGAAGGCCAATAAAGGGCCCAAACAGAGGAATACGACCCGAACCCAAGGGCAGCCCAAGCCTATAGAGATAAAGGCAGTTCCCTTGAAGATAAGATGACTCCACTCAAAAGATAAAGATAAGATAAGATAACTAACTTATCTTATCTAAGAAGGTCACTCCACACCATTATAAATACACTTGAGCACCCAGGTATAACTCATACTCTGATTCTACTAAAAACCTGCTTAATACCCTTGCTAACTTAAGCATCAGAGTCCCTTGCAGGTACCACCACCCTCCGGTGACGCAGGAATCAGCACCACCTCTAAGTCCAACAAGTCGGACACAACCGTTCCGATCAGCACAGAAGATCTCGTCCGAGATCGACCTACAGTTTCAGGTAACCCTCGGAACATTGGCGTCGTTGCCGGGGACCTGGAAGTCATCCCAACATTATGGCAGACGACCATGACAACGATCACAATTCAGATCTAGAGGATAGAACGCCGCACAGAAACGCGGACACTACCCCAAAGGATACTCCTCAACTTAACAACAAAAAGAATTCAAGCGCGGGAGCCATGGAGATGCTTCAAGATCGTTTAAAACAACTTAAGGAAGACACCCTACGTCAACGAGAGGAGGAAAAAGACCTACAAAAGGAAATAAGGCGACGTCGGGAATTAGAGGACAAACTCCTAAAACTCAAAGCCGATCTCAAAACTAAAGCCAACCGATCCCCTCATGAGGACAGCTCCCGCAAAGAACAAGATCCATTTACCAAAGAGATCATGAAGACCAAAATCCCTAAAGACTTTAAACTCCCAGATATGACTCTGTATGACGGCACTACAGATCCCGGCCATCATCTCAGCAATTTCAGAAGTAGAATGTACCTCACCGACGCCTCAGATGCAGTCCGTTGCAAAGCCTTTCCGACTACCTTATCAAAGATGGCAATTAGATGGTTCGACAATCTACCTCCTAGGTCCATCTCGAGTTTTGACGACTTGGCCAAAAAGTTTTTGGCCAGATTCTCTATCCAAAAAGACAAGGCTAAGCACGCTCCAAGTCTATTGGGAGTCAAGCAAGGAGAACGGGAAACACTCCGCAACTACATGGAAAGATTCAACAAAACATGCTTAGACATACAGAACCTACCAACAGAGGCTGCCATTATGGGCCTCATCAATGTCTTGCGAGAGGGACCTTTTAGCCAATCTATATCGAAAAAACACCGCACATCTCTGAACGAAGTACAAGAACGAGTAGAAAAATACATCAACATGGAGGAAAATTCTCGACTAGGAGAGACCTCGAAATCCGAATTCACCTCCCGGGATAAAGAAAAAGAATCCAAAAAGAAAGAAGATCGGCATGGAGAAAAAATAAAAAATATCACAATTGCACCCCCCTTCGGGTGTCTCTCGTGGATGTCTACAGAGAGGTATGCAACACTGAAAGAATACCCCCAGCTCGATCACTCAAAGGCAAAAAAGGAGGAGGAAATCGAGTTGAATATTGTGAATACCATCGCATCCACGGGCATTCCACCAATGAATGTTTTGACTTGAAAAATGTCATCGAAAAGCTAGTAAGAGAGAGGAAGCTAGATCGGTTTCTAGCCACCCAGGATGATGAGCAAAGAAAAAGAAGAAGGGAAGAAGATGTTGGACGAACCGAGAAGTCACCTCGTACACCAGAAAGACACGTCCACATGATACACGGCGGATTTGTAGGAGGAGGAGTCTTCAAATCATCTCGCAAAAGATATCTTAAGGAAGTATATCATGTCGAGGGGAAGGGGAAAGCGCCCGACATCCCCCCGATTACCTTCACTAAAGAAGATGCATTCGGGGTAATCTCAGGACACGATGATCCCATGGTCATCACGGTTATACTGGCAAATACAAACCTCCACCGCACACTGATAGACCAGGGGAGCTCCGCCGACATCTTGTTCAAAACTGCCTTCGACAAGCTCGGTTTGGAAGAAAAGGAACTCAGCGCGTATCCAAACAGCCTGTTCGGACTAGGAGATACCCCGATTCAACCACTAGGATACATCTCATTGCACACAACCTTTGGAAAAGGAGACCAATCAAGAACACTCAAAATAGATTACATAGTGGTCGACGTAGGTTCAACCTATAACGCTTTAATAGACCGAACCACATTAAATCATCTTGGTGCAAGAGTCTCAACTCCACATCTATGCATGAAATTTCCAACTCCAGAAGGGATAGCTACAATAAAAGCAGATCAGAAGATGGCACACCGCTGTTACAACGAAAGTCTAGACCTTAGAAGCAGAGAAAAAGAATTCCACACAATCGAGCTCGGTGGAGTTCAGAGGCAGGAAGAACTCCGCCCACAACCTGAAGGCGGAATAGAGAAAGTTCATATTGGGGATACCCCGGACCAAACGACCAGTATCGGCACAATTCTACATAGAAACATAAAGGAATCACTCATACAGTTTTTACGAGATAACGTTGACCTCTTTGCATGGAAGGCCGCAGACATGCCAAGCATAGACCCCAAGTTAATGTGCCACAAGCTAGCAGTCTACCCAGGATCTCGGTCAGTGCAACAGAGGCATAGGAAGCTCGGACCAGAACGCTCTCAAGCTGTGGAAGAGCAGGTACAAGCTCTACTGGAGGCAGAATTCATAAGAGAAGTCAAATACCCACTATGGCTGGCTAACGTCGTCTTGGTGAAAAAATCGAATGGGAAGTGGCGAATGTGCACCGACTACAATGATCTCAATAAAGCCTGCCCAAAAGATCCTTATCCACTCCCAAGTATCGACGCACTGGTTGATGCCTCCTCTGGATATAAATACCTCTTGTTTATGGATGCATACTCAGGATACAATCAAATTCCAATGTATCCACCCGACCAAGAAAAAACTTCATTCTTAACCCCAAAAGCAAACTACTGCTACATCGTCATGCCTTTCGGTCTTAAAAATGCGGGAGCTACTTATCAGAGATTAATGAATAAGGTCTTCTCGAATCATATCGGAAAAATCATGGAAGTTTACGTGGATGATATGCTCATAAAGACACAAAATGAAGAGATTCTATTGTCCAACCTAACCCAAGTATTCGACACTATAAGACAACATGGCATGCGACTCAATCCCGCAAAATGCACCTTTGCAGTGGAAGCTGGCAAATTCTTGGACTTTATGCTCACACAGAGAGGAATCAAGGCAAATCCGGATAAATGCCGGGCTATACTCGACATGAAGAGTCCGACTTGTGTCAAAGAGGTACAACAACTCAACGGGAGGTTGGCTGCCTTGTCCAGATTTCTAGCCGGATCGGCAGTAAGATCTCTTCCCTTATACGCTACTCTAAGGAAAGGAAAGAAGTTTGAATGGACAACGGAGTGTGAGCAGGCCTTGCAAGATTTCAAAAGATTCCTGGGACAACCACCTATCCTAACTCGGCCGCGGGAAGGAGAACCACTCATATTGTACCTCGCAGTAGGAAGTCAGGCAGTAGCCTCAGCACTAGTCCGAGAAGACGACAATGGGCAGCAACCCATATACTTTATCAGTAAAGCGCTACAGGGATCCTAGCTGAACTACCAAAAAATAGAGAAGTTTGCCTACGCTCTCATACTAACATCTCGACGACTCCGTCCATACTTCCAAGCCCACACTATCAGGGTCCGGACCAACCAGCCCATAAAAGGGATCTTACAAAAAACAGACCTGGCGGGCAAAATCTTGCAATGGACAGTCAAGTTGTCCAAATTCGATCTTAAATATGAAGCACGGACAGCCATCAAATCACAATACTTGGCCGACTTCATTACAGAATTTACAGATACACTGGAAATCCCCACAAAATGGAATCTCTACGTCAACGGGTCCTCAAATAAAGCTGGAAGCGGCGCGAGTGTGATAGTTGAAAGTGACCAAGGAACCCAAATCGAACTCTCCCTCAAATTCGATTTTCCTACCTCAAACAACCAAGCAGAATACGAGGCACTGCTAGCTGGTTTAAAGCTGGCCAGGGAAGTTGGAGCTCAAAAGCTCATCATCTTTAGCGACTCACAGGTAGTCACTTCGCAAATAGAAGGAAGCTATCAAGCCAAAGATTCCACTATGAAAAAGTACTTGGACAAAACCAGGGAACATCTCGGACAACTCGGAGAATATGAGATCCGTCACATACCCCGAGAACAGAATGCCCGAGCTGACACACTCTCAAAACTAGCCAGCACCAAACCAGGGGGCAACAATAGAAGCCTCATCCAAGAAATTCTACAAAATCCATCAATCTAAGAAGAAAAAAAAGTCCAGACCATAACAGGTCAGGATCAAGGATGGATGACTCCCATAATTAACTACCTTAAAACAGAAGCACTCCCCACAGAAGAAAAAGAGGCAAAGAGGTTGAAAAGGGAGGCACAATACTACACTATCATAAACAATACGCTATACAAAAGAGGGATTTCAATACCATTGTTAAAATGTGTACCGACTTCTAACGCAAAGGAAGTCCTAGAAGAAGTACACAGCGGCATTTGTGGCAATCACCTAGGAGCACACGCACTTACCAAAAAAATACTTCGCGCAGGGTTCTATTGGCCGACTCTACAAAAGGAAGCCACAGAGTTCGTAAAGACGTGTCCATCATATCAGAAACATGCCAACTTTCACATCGCCCCACCAGAGGAGCTCATCAGCATAACTTCACCTTGGCCATTCACAAAATGGGGACTCGACCTCCTCGGGCCCTTCCCTCAGGGATCAGGACAAGTCAAATTCCTCATTGTGAGGATAGACTATTTCATAAAGTGGATCGAGGCAGAACCCCTAGCTAATGCCACTGCTCAAAGAAGCCGAAAATTCCTATATAGGAACATTGTCACAAGGTTCGGGGTTCCATACTCTATCACCACAGACAACGGTACCCAGTTCACAGATACAGGCTTCAAACAGCTAGTGGCCGACTTGAATATAAAATAGCAATTCACTTCTGTAGAACATCCCCAAGCCAATAGACAAGCCGAAGCTGCCAACAAAGTCATACTGGCTGGGTTGAAACGGAGATTACAGGATGCAAAAGGAGCCTGGGCCGAGGAGCTCCTACAAGTCTTATGGGCATATCGAACAATGCCACACTCCACCACAAAGGAATCACCCTTCCGATTAGCGTATAGAATGAAGGCAATGATCCCAGTAAAGATCGAAGAAAGGTCGCCTAAAGTGATCCACTATAGCGAAGAAGCCAACTCCCAACTTCAAAGGGAAGAGCTCGACCTACTTCTAGAAGTTCGAGAAGGAGCCCGGATTAGGGAAGAAGCATTAAAACGACGAATGGCTTTCAGATATAATCAAAAGGCAATACAGCAAGCTTTCGCTGAGAACGACCTCATCCTAATCCGAAATGACATCGAAACAACTCGACCTAGAGAAGGAAAGCTGGCAGCAAACTGGAAAGGACCCTACCGAGTCATAGAAGTTCTCGAGAAGGGCTACTACAGACTATCCGAACTCGATGGGCGGGAGCTCCCTAGGTCATGGCACGCCTGCAACCTAAGAAGGTATTATAGTTAGGGATGATAAAGGATCTTGGGACAAGGCGTACTCTTTTTCCTGAAAGGGTTTTTTTAACGAGGCGCCAAGCCAAGACCTACAAATCACCCGACTTAGGGAACTGACCCCTCACATATATATTTGCATTCTTTTTTAATAAAATCTGCTCAGGTTTTCTACAAATGCTCAAGCCGCATTAATCTGAAACATTCATCGTCCGATTATAAAACTACAAATCGACAGAAAGTGAAAGTCAAATTCACTATGCGATCACGATAAAGACCAAAAATGAAAATCAAATTCATTAAAAGGTCGACCAAACGAGGGTTAAAACCCAATCTCTACAAAATCGGCAAAGATGAAAACAGCATAATGCAAGAAGTTATAGAAAGTGATCCATAGAAAGGACCTGACGAGGTCCTAATAAAATGGATTGTTATAAAATAACTTAAGAAGTCGGACCAGTCGCATAAACCGAAGTTATAAGTAAAGCCCTGGAAAGAGGTCTGGCCAACCCTATAAAAGAGGATTACTATAACTTAGAAGAGCCTGACATGATGAAGTCGGACTCCCACAAAACAAGTTGTAAAAGTAGTCCCTGAAAGAGACCTAAATAAGGTCCAAGAAAGAGGATTACAAAATAACTTGGAAGAGCCCGACATGATGAAGTCGGACTCCCACAAAACAAATTATAAAAGTAATCCCTGAAAGAGATCTGAATAAGGTCTAAGAAAGAGAATTACAAAATAACTTAGAAGAGCCCGACATGATGAAGTCGGACTCCCACAAAACAAGTTATAAAAGTAGTCCCTGAAAGAGACCTGAACAAAGTCCAAAAAAGAGGATTACAAAAATAATTTAGAAGAGCCCAACATGATAAAGTCGGACTCCCACAAAACAAGTTATAAAAGTAGTCCCTGAAAGAGACCTGAACAAGGTCCAAAAAAGAGGATTACAAAAATAACTTAGAAGAGCCCAACATGATGAAGTCGGACTCCCACAAAACAAGTTATAAAAGTAATCCCAGAAAGAGATCTGAACAAGGTCCAAGAAAGAGGATTACAAAATAACTTAGGAGGACCCGACATGGTGAAGTCGACCCAAAATATAAAGCTACATAAGTAACCCCTGAAAGAGACCTAAATAAGGTCCAAAAAAGAGGGTTACAAACAACAACTCGGACAAAAAACCGACCTGAAGAAATCGGCAACCTCAGCATTATAATTCCTAACAAAGATCTGAACAAAGTTCAAACAAAATGAATTGCTGAAAATAGCATCAGGCAAAGGAATCAAGCCAATCATGTCAGACAAAATTCCAACACTCCCAAAGCCTACGAAGATACCAACACAAGCGCAGATAGACATGATATAAAAACACAAAGTTATAATAATTGCCAGCTTCAGAGGCCACCAAGTTCAGCCCAAAAAGCCTGGAAACTACTTTGTTTGTGGAAATAAAGTTGCTAAACCAGCAACTAAAAAGGTATCAAAAGTCAGCAAAATAAAGAGTTCAAAAGCCCACAAGCCGGGCTATCTACACAAGTAATTACAAAATCAGTTAAATACCCGAAGGCTTCTCGGCAGCATCAGCACAGGGTGAAGGAGGGAGAGTCTGGAGAGGCACTGCGTCCACTGTCCCGTCATCCCGATTCAGTATTTGGCAATCAGGATCTAATTCGGGATGAGCAGGAGCTGAAGAGGTCGACACAACACAAGCTTTGGCGATAGGCTCAGAGGGAGGCACAACATCATCATCATCAGGATCATTGGAGACAATCTTGCCATCCTTCACAATATTATCCAAACTAAACAAAGCAAGGTCGACCTCCGGGGCAAGAACCCGAACCTGCTCCTTCAGGTTCTCATAAACAGCAGTTACGCTACCTACAAGGTGACCCTGGAGCTCAGAATAATCAACCCGGGCTGACTCTAACTCCCCCCTTAGACGCATCACTTCTCGGTAGGTCGTGACATAGTTGTCTTTGTGCTTCAATGTCGTGTCCTCAGCCAACCGCACAGAAGTCGACAAGGCAAGAGAGCTGGCCTTCTCCCCCTCCAGCTCCTTCTCCAGTTTAGTCACCTTCACTTCGACCTTCTCCTTCAGACCCTTCATCCGATCAAACTCTCACTTAGCTTCCTCCATAAAGGCTTTGGTAGCATGCAGAGGAAGATTTTGAGCAGTTCGATATAGGGCAGTGGTGCGCGAAATTGTGAACTATACTTTTTCACAACTCTCATAATCCCTGGTAATGGCTCCAAAAAAACGTGGTAGCCCAATACCATGGCATTACACAACTTCGCACAACTAACCAGCAAGTGCACTGGGTCGTCCAAGTAATAAACCTTACGTGAGTAAGGGTCGATCCCACGGAGATTGTTAGTATTGAAGCAAGCTATGGTCATCTTGTAAATCTTAGTCAGGCAAACTCAGATATATATGGTGATGAACGAAAATAACATAAAAGATAAAGATAGTGATACTTATGTAATCCATTGGTAGGAACTTCAGATAAGCGCATGAAGATGCCTTCCCTTCCGTCTCTCTGCTTTCCTACTGTCTTCATCCAACCCTTCTTACTCCTTTCCATGGCAAGCTCGTATAGAGTCTCACTGTTGTCAGCAGCTACCTCCCATCCTCGCAGTGAAAGCTAATGCACACACTCTGTCACAGTGCTGCCAATCACCGGTGTGGTTCCCTCCCCTACCGGAATAGAATAACTCTCAGTGAAAACGTTCCTATGCTCTGTCACAGCATGGCTAATCATCTGTCGGTTCTCGGTCAGGCCGGAATAGAATCCATTGATTCTTTTGCGTCTGTCACTAACGCCCAGTAGGTTACAGGTTTGAAGCACGTCACAGTCATTCAATCATTGAATCCTACTCAGAATACCACAGACAAGGTTAGACCTTCCGGATTCTCTTGAATGCTGCCATCAGTTCTTGCCTATACCACGAAGACTCTGATCTCACGGAATGGCTGGCTCGTTTGTCAGGCGAGCACTCGGTTGTCAGGCGATCAACCATGCATCGTGCAATCAGGAATCCAAGAGATATTCACTAAAGCCTCGAATGCTTGTAGAACAAGAATGGTTGTCAGTCACCTTGTTCATAGGTTGAAGAACGAGTGATATCTTAGATAAAGAACAAGCGGCGTTGAATAGAAGAACAATAGTAATTGCATTAATACTCGAGGTACAGCAGAGCTTCACACCCTTAATCTATGGTGTGTAGAAACTCCACCGTTGAAAATACATAAGCATAAGGTCCAGGCATGGCCGAATGGCCAGCCTCCAAAGATCTAAGATAGCATAAAAGTGAAGATAGCTACCAAAGTCTACTAATACAATAGTAAAAGGTCCTATTAATAGTAAACTAGTAACCTAAGGTGTACAGAAATGAGTAAATGACATAAAAATCCACTTCCGGGCCCACTTGGTGTGTGCTTGGGCTGAGCAATCAAGGAAATTCGTGTAGAGACCTTTTCTGGAGTTAAACGCCAGCTCCCATGCCAGTTTGGGCGTTTAACTCCAACTTTTATTCCTGTTCCGGCGTTTAACGCTGGAATTCCTGAGGCCGGATTGCTTCGCGGGTTTGGGCCATCAAATCTTGGACAAAGTATGGACTATTATATATTGCTGGAAAGCCCTGGATGTCTACTTTCCAATGCCGTTGAGAGAGCGCCAATTGGGCTTCTGTAGCTCCAGAAAATCCACTTCGAGTGCAGGGAGGTCAGAATCCAACAGCATCTGCAGTCCTTTTTGGTCTCTGAATCAGATTTTTGCTCAGGTCCCTCAATTTCAGCCAGAAAATACCTGAAATCACAGAAAAACACACAAACTCATAGTAAAGTCCAGAAAAGTGAATTTTAAATAAAAACTAATAAAAATGTACTAAAATCTAACTAAAAGATATCAAAAACATACTAAAAACAATGCCAAAAAGTATACAAATTATCCGCTCATCAGGCAGCTCCCATATGAGCCATCTTAACGCTGCTTCGAGTTATAAAATCTAAGTGATGAAGGAGAGAAACATCATCCATGGAGAGGGCACCATAAGGAGCAACAGTGAAACAGTTCGAGGTCTTTTAGGAGGAGGGACGGCCAAAGAAGAAACCACAGCAACAGTGGAAGACTGTGGAGGATCCACTAAACGAACCCGAGGAGTAGGGATTATTCTCCTCGGGCCAGGAGAACTCGGCACAGACGGCTTCAATGGGACCTGAGAGGACCCTTCCCTATCTACCTGGGCCGAGGTGTTTTGAGCTGCAGTAGCTTTTCTCGCCTTTTTGAAGGCATTCATTGCATCATTATTCTTGGCCATTTTTGAAAAATGAAAAACAACAGTTTTACAGATTGGGAAAAAAGGAGAAAAGCAAAAACAAGAAATAGTATATATCAAGTAATACCCAATACATCTCGAACGAGGGAGGGGTCTCCCAAACATTTTTTGGTATTCAGATGAGGAGGTTCCCCCCAAAGATCCTCCAAAACCGTCACAAAGGCCTGTTCGATCTTATCAAGTATTTCCCACGTATATCGGGATACTACTACATTCTGCTGCCAATGTAAAGGGAAGGATGGCTCACCATTCGCTTCTAGAAAAAAGGGACGAGCTCCCTCAATAGCTCCAACCTTGAAAAAATAATTCTTGAAGTCCCTAAAGGACTCATCATACATGGTAAAAACCTTATGTCCTTGTGCAGATCTAAAAGAAACCCACGAGGCTTTCTTTTTTGAAGAAATCCTGGGTTTAGTTAAAACAAACAAATAAAGAAAAAGAGTTTGAGAAGGGGTAACATTCAATTCTTGACAAAGAAGTTGAAAAATCTTAATAAAGCCCCAGGAGTTTGGATGAAGCTGGGACAGAGCTACATTACACGACCATAACAAGTCGGTCTCAAACGAAGTAAAGGGAAAGGTGATGTCCAACTGGCTGAAGAAATAGTCATAAGCATAAAAGAAAAGGCGCTCCCCCTGGGTCAGGACAGGGAAGCAAACCCGCTCCTCGGAGTCAGGTGCCACCAACTCATAATTCTTCTCTTGATCTCTATTCTTACAGAGACGGTGATGTTTCCTAAGCTCCACACATAATTCAGCATTGACCATAGAAACACACATCAAAACAATGGAGTCCAACCAATCGGACATACCCTCAGGAACCTTAGAGGACGTCTCTACAATATTTTTGCGAGAAGACATAGCCAACTAGTCCTACAAACAAGAAAAGGAGATTGGATTACTAAAAACATCTCGCACGAAATCAAAACAACTCAGCCAGCACAGTCCAATACAGTACAAACAGCAAAAGGAAACCCCAGGACCCCTGGACCTTTTTTGGTGTAGGTCCTGGGGTATCCTTTGGAGGCAATCAGGGAATAAAGATTCAGGAAAATCTACAAGGCTAACGTCCCAACAAAACTCGCAGCAAGAACAAAGAGAAACCCTTTCTCAGAAAGCAACATCCCAAAAAGAAAAAAGAAAGTCATTACTACCAGAAGGCCATCAAGATAGCTACCTTTCAAATTCACAGTCTTAGCTTATCAACAAACAAAACAATGCAAAAAAATCAAACGAGCCACCAAAAGAAAAAAATTCTTTTACGGGATTTGTTCCGAGGGTTACCTGAAACTGGAGGTCAATCTCGGATGAGATCTTCTGTAATGATCGGAGCTGCTGTGTCCGATTTGTTGGACTATGTGACGGTGCTGATTCCTTCATCCGCAGAGGGTGGGGGGTACCTGCAAGGGACTCCGATACTTAAGTTAGCAAGGGTATTAAGCAGGTATTCAGTAGAATCATAGTATGAGTTATACCTGGGTGCTCCAGTGTATTTATAATAGTGCAGAATGACCTTCTTAGATAAGATAAGTTAGTTATCTTATCTTATCTTTATCTTTTGAGTGAGATCATCTTATCTTCAAAGGAACCGCCCTTCTCCCTACGGGCTTGGACTGCCTTGGGCTTTGGTATGCGGTCCTCTATTTAGGGCCCTTCTTTGGGCTACCCTGTCGACTTGCCCGAACTCTCTGAGAAGAGGTCAGGTTGTCCTAACCTGAAGAGGTCGGTCACTTTGTCTGTAGAACATCCTGGGTCGGACAGCTTGACCCAGGGTATGAACAGTGCCCTGCTCGAGCTCGGTCTTTATTTGGAGGTAGAGTCTTTAGTTTTTAGGACTTCGAACCTTCTCAGGAGAAACCGAACTCGAGCATTTTGTCACTTTTATCTTTGTAGAGCTCCTTTTTGAATGTGAAACGTTTCTGTTTCTTTAGAAGAGCGCGATTTAGTGCTCTAGCTTTGAAAACGTGCAAGGGTTTAACACCCTCATTAATTGGCTTTTAATGCCCCATTTCTCTTGGTTCTTTTATTCGAATTTTGTATCCAAGAGACGGTTTTCTTTTTCCTATAACTTCCCCTTTTTTTCGCTGCTTTCATCCTGCATTCTCGTTTTTTCTCTGTGACGCTTTGGTATTTGCTAGTGCTTTTGCTTCGCGGTCGATCTTAGCTGCTCCGCTCTGCTTCTTCAGCTTTTTTCTTTCAAAGCTTTCTTCCTTTTTCCATGTTGGTTTTGCTTTCTCTTCACCGTTTTATTTCTGCTACTTTGTTTTTGATTTCTTTGATGACGCTCTGATTTTGTAAGTTGGAAAGCTTGAACCTTTTTCTTATTTTTGTGCTTGGTTTATTGTTGTGACGTCTGTTTCCTGGTCTTTCTTTCATCCTTATGTATGCTTTGGGTGATTTTCCTGGTTTTGGCTTCTTTTTAGGGCTTTGTGTGTTGTTGTTGATTTTCGTATTGCTGTTTTAAAAAAGGTTGCTCCTTTGATAACTTGTTTGCTCCATTGATGATTTTATTTTTGTTGATGACACTTCTTTGACTTCCGCCTTTTCTCCTCAAGACGTTGTTTGTTTAGGAGAGAGTTTTATCTTTGTAGCTTTTTCTGAGACTTTACTCTGTCATTGCCTCCAAAGGATGCCGCTGGACCTCGTTGTGCGTCTTGGGGTTTTCCTTTTACTGTTTGTGTGCTTGAGGTTACGTTGTCCGAGTTGCTTCCATATTGCCCGAATTTGTTTTTGGGTTAGTAACTCGTTTCCTTTTGTTTGTAGGATTAGTTGGCCATGTCGTCTCGCAAAAATATTGTCGAGGCGTCCTCTAAGGTTCCTGAGGGGATGTCCGACTGGTTGGACTCCCTTGTGTTGGTATGTGTATCTCTAGCTAACACGGAGTTCTGTGCGGAGCTTAGAAAATACCATCGGATATGTAGTAGTGAGAATCAAGAACGCAACTATGAGCTGGTGGAATCCGATTCTGATGACAGGGTCTGCTTTCCTGTTTCGACCCAGGGGGAGCGTCCTTTCTTTTATGCATATGATTTCTTCTTTAGCCAGATGGATATTACCATTCCTTTTACTTCCTTTGAGACCGACCTGTTGTGGTCTTGTAACGTGGCCCCATCTCAGCTTCATCTGAATTCTTGGGGTTTTATTAAGATTTTTCAGCTAGTTTTCCATGAATTCTGTGTTAAGCCTTCTTTAACCCTTTTTCTGTATCTGTTTGTGTTGACCAAGCCTGGAACTACCAAAAAGAAAGCTTCTTGGATTTCTTTTAGGTCGGCCCAGGAACATAAGGTCTTCTCCAGGTATGATGAGTCTTTCCGCAATTTTAAGAATTACTTCTTCAAGATCCGAGCTGTTGAAGGAGCTCGTCCTTTCTTCCTGGATGAGAATGGCGAGCCTCATTTTCCTGTAGAGTGGCACAGGAATGTAGTTGTGTCTAGGTATACCTGAGAGATGTTAGACGAGGTCGAGCAGGCCTTTGTCGCTGCTTTGGAGGATATTTGGGGGGAACCTCCTCATCTTGAAACCAAGAAATTTCTGGGGGATCCATCCTTGATTCGTGCTGTGCTGGGTGATGAGCGGATAATTTATACGCTTTTTGGCATTGTTTTTAGTATGTTTTTAGCATGTTTTAGTTAGTTTTTATTATGTTTTTATTAGTTTTTAGCTAAAATTCACTTTTCTGGACTTTACTATGATTTTGTGTGTTTTTCTATGATTTCAGGTATTTTCTGGCTGAAATTGAGGGACTTGAGCAAAAATCTGATTCAGAGGCTGAAAAGGACTGCAGATGCTGTTGGATTCTGACCTCCCTGCACTCGAAGTGAATTTTTTGGAGCTACAGAGGCCCAATTGGCGCGCTCTCAACTGCGTTGGAAAGTAGACATCCTGGGCTTTCCAGCAATGTATAATAGTCCATACTTTGCCCGAGATTTGATGGCCCAAATCGGCGTTCCAAATCAGCTCAAAACTGTCCGGCGTTAAACGCCGGAACTGGCACAATAATGGGAGTTAAACGCCCAAACTGGCACAAAAGCTGGCGTTTAACTCCAAGAGAAGTCTCTACACGAAAATGCTTCAATGCTCAGCCCAAGCACACACCAAGTTGGCCCGAAAGTGGATTTTTATGTAATTTACTCATCTTTGTAAATCCTAGGCTACTAGTTCTCTACAAATAGGACCTTTTACTATTGTATTCTGATCTTGGTAGCTATCTTTGAGTAGTCTTATGCTATCTTAGATCATAGGGCTGGCCTCACGGCCATGCCTAGACCTTGTTCTTATGTATTTTCAACGGTGGAGTTTCTACACACCATAGATTAAGGTGTGGAGCTCTGCTGTACCTCGAGTATTAATGCAATTACTATTGTTCTTCTATTCAATTCAGCTTATTCTTGTTCTAAGATATCACTTATTCCTCAACTTGATGAATGTGATGATCCGTGACACTCATCATCATTCTCACCTATGAACGTGTGCCTGACAACCACCTCCGTTCTACCTTAGATTGAGTGGATATCTCTTGGATCCCTTAATCGGAATCTTCGTGGTATAAGCTAGAATTGATGGCGGCATTCAAGAGAATCCGGAAGGTCTAAACCTTGTCTGTGGTATTCTGAGTAGGATTCAAGGATTGAATGACTGTGACAAGCTTCAAACTCGCGATTGTGGGCCGTTAGTGACAGACGCAAAAGAATCACTGGATGCTATTCCGACATGATCGAGAACCGACAGCTGAATAGCCGTGCTGTGACAGAGCGCATTGAACATTTTCACTGAGAGGACGGGACTGTAGCCACTGATAACGGTGATGCCCAACATACAGCTTGCCATGGAAAGGAGTAAGAAGGATTGGATGAAGACAGTAGGAAAGCAGAGAGACGGAAGGGACAGAGCATCTCCATACGCTTATCTGAAATTCTCACCAATGAATTACATAAGTATCTCTATCTTTATTTTATGCTTTATTCATAAATCATCCATAACCATTTGAATCTGCCTGACTGAGATTTACAAGATGACCATAGCTTGCTTCATACCAACAATCTCCGTGGGATCGACCCTTAGTCGCGTAAGGTTTATTACTTGGACGACCCAGTGCACTTGCTGGTTAGTTGTGCGAAGTTGTGATAAAGAGTTGAGATTGCAACTGAGCGTACCATGTTGATGGCGCCATTGATGATCACAATTTTGTGCATCACTGGGTATTTTATAAACTGTGTTCCCATATCTTTTATTTTCTGCTTTCCTTTCTGGATATTCATAAGTCATTGTATTTTTCTTGTTTTTCAGAGATGTCGAAGAATAATGACTCACTGAAGGCCTTTAAGAAGGCAAGGAAGGCTACTGCGGCTCAGAACGTCCCGGCCAAGGTGGTCGGAGAAGGTTCCTCCCAGGTTTTGTCGAAGCCGTCTGTATCGAGCTCTCCTGGGCCGAGGAGGATGATCCCGATTCCCCGGGTTCGTTTGATCGATCTGCCTCAGACTTCAGTTGGTACCTCTGCTCCTTCAGTCGCTCCTCCTCCAAAAAGACCTCGGACTGTCGAGCCTTTTAATCTTGATGCTCCCGACTTTGATGCAGCTGGGTTTGTAGACCAACAGATTGCTCCCTATGGTGTCATGCCTACCGACGATGTATCCATTCTTCGTCATTTAGATTTTATTACTCGGAGTGGTATTACACTGGCACACATGGGAGCGGCTTTATACCGAACTGCTCAAGATCTTCCTATCCATGCTACCAAGGCTTTTATGGAAGAGGCGAAATCAGAGTTTGACCGAATTAAGGGTTTGAAGAAGGAGCTTGAGGCGAAAGTTGCCGAGCTGGAAAAAGAGCTGAAGGGGGGAAAAGGCCCGGGCTGTTGGTCTGGCGGCTGCCGCGTAACTGGCCGAGGATACGACGCTAAAACATAAGGATAGCTATGTTACTACTTATAGAGAGATTATGGAGCTCAGGAGTAGGTTGGAATCTGTTTAGGCCAATTACACCGAACTTCAAAGTCATCTTGTAGGTAGTGTTACTGCGGCTTATGAGAATATGAAAGAGCGATTTTGAGTTGTTGCGCCAGATCTCGACCTTTCCCTTATCAGCCTAGACAATATTGTTAAGGATGGTAAGATTATCCCTGACAATCTCGATGATGATGGTGATGATCGTCCTTCATTACCTGCTACCAAGACTTCTGTTGTGTCGACTTCTCCAATTTCTACTGCTGGGATCAATCGTCCAGAAGGGGAATCGGATTGCCAAATCTTGAACCGAGATGATGGGACGGTAGATACGGTGCCTCTTCAGACTCGTCCTCCTTCACCCCGAGTTGATGCTGCTGAGAAGTCTTCTAATGTTGACTGAGTTTTCTTCCTGTTTAATGTAAATAGCCCGGCTTGTGGGCTGTTGAACTCTTTATGGTGTTTTGCTAACTGTTGGTACTTCTTTTGGTTGCTTGTTTAGCAACTTTATTTAGAAAAACAAAGTCGTTTCTGAGCTTCCGGGGCTGATTTTGGTGGCCTCTGAAGCTTGCTATTATCATAACTTATTAGTTTTTATATCATGTCTTCTTGCACTCATCTTGGTGCCTTCGTAGGCAGGGATTTTGTTTGTAATCCTCCTTTTTGGACCTCATTTAGGTCTCTTTTGGGGACTATTTTTGTAATTTGTGTGTCCTGGGCCTGATTTCATCATGTCGGGTCCTGTCGGGTTACTTGGTAATCTTCTTTCTTAGACCTTGTTCAGGTCTCTTTTGGGGATTACCTTTTGTAGCTTTACATCTTTCTGGGCCGACTTTGTCATGTCGGGCCCTGTCGAGTTACTTGGTAATCCTCTTTCTTGGACCTTATTCAGGTCTCTTTCGGGGATTACCTTTTGTAGCTTTACCTCTTTCTGAGCCGACTTCGTCATGTCGGGCCCTGTCGAGTTACTTGATAATCCTCTTTCTTGGACCTTGTTCAGGTCTCTTTCAGGGATTTATCTTTGTAACTTATCTTTCTGGGCCGACTTCGTCATGTCGGGCCCTGTCGAGTTACATGATAATCCTCTTTCTTGGACCTTTGTTCGGGTCTCTTTCAGGGATTATCTTTGTAACTTATTTTTCTGGGCCGACTTCGTCATGTCGGGCCCTGTCAAGTTACTTGATAATCCTCTTTCTTGGTCCTTGTTCAGGTCTCTTTCAGGGATTATCTTTGTAACTTTTTGTAGGAGTCCGACTTCATCATGTCAGGCTCTTCGAAGTTATAGTAATCCTCTTTTATAGGGTTGGCCAGACCTCTTTCCAGGGCTTTACTTATAACTTGGGTCGTTGTGGCTGATCCGACTTTTTGTGCCGGCCAGTCTTTAAGTTATTTTATAGCAATCCATTTTATTAGGACCTCGTCAAGTCCTTTCTATGGATCACTTTCTATAACTTCTTGCATTATTCTATTTTCATCTTTGCCGATTTTGTAGAATTTGGGTTTTAACCCTCGTTTTTATCGTGATCGCGCAGTGAATTTGGTTTTCACTTTCTTTCGATCTGTAGCTTTATAATCGGGCGATGAATGTTTCAGAATAATTCGACTTGAGCGTTTGTAGAGAATTTGAACAAATTTTATTAAAAGAGAATGCAAATATACATGGGGGTTAATTTCCGAAGTCGGGTGATTTGTAGGTCTTGGCTGGGCGCCTCGTTAAAAAACCTTTTTCAGGAAAAAGAGTGCGCCTTGTCCAAGATCTTTTATCATCCCTAGCTATAGTACCTTCTTAGGTTGCAGGCGTACCATGACCTCGGAAGCTCTCGCCCGTCGAGTTTGGAAAGCCTGTAGTAGCCCTTTTCCAGTACTTCTATGACTCGGAAGGGTCCTTTCCAGTTTGCTGCCAGCTTTCCTTCTCCAGGTCGAGTTGTTCCTATGTCATTTTGGATTAGGATGAGGTCGTCTTCAGCAAAGACCCGCTATATTACTTTTCGGTTGTATCTGGAGGCCATTCGTCGTTTCAACGCCTCTTCCCATATCCGAGCTCTTTCTCGGATTTCCGGAAGTAAGTCGAGCTCTTCCTTTTGAAGTTGGGAATTAGCTTTTTTGCTAAAATGCATTACTCTGGGTGATCCTTCTTTGACCTCCACTGGGATCATTGCCTCCATTCTGTAAGCTAATCGAAAAGGTGACTCCTTTGTTGTGGAATGTGGAGTCGTTTGATATGCCCATAGGACTTGCGGGAGCTCCTCAGCCCAAGCTCCCTTTGCATCCTGTAATCTCCATTTTAATCCTGCTAATATAACTTTGTTAGCAGTTTCAGCTTGCCCATTGGCTTGGGGGTGCTCAACAGAGGTGAATTGTTGTTTTATATTCAAGTCGGCCGCTAGTTTTTTGAAGCTTGCATCTGTGAACTGGGTACCATTGTCTGTAGTGATGGAGTATGGAACTCTGAACCTTGTGACGATGTTTCTATATAGGAATTTCCGACTTCTTTGAGCTATGGCATTGGCTAGGGGTTCTGCCTCGATCCATTTTGTGAAGTAGTCTATTCCTACTATGAGGAATTTGACTTGTCCCGATCCTTGAGGAAAAGGTCCGAGGAGATCGAGTCCCCATTTTGCGAATGGCCAAGGTGAGGTCACGCTGATGAGTTCTTCTGGTGGGGCGGTGTGAAAGTTGGCATGTTTCTGACATGGTGAACATGTCCTTACAAATTCTGTGGCTTCTTTTTGTAGAGTTGGCCAATAAAATCCTGCCCGAAGTACTTTATTGGCGAGTGCCTGCGCTCCGAGGTGATTGCCACAAATGCCACTGTGTACTTCTTCTAGGACATTTTTGTGTTAAAAGTCGGCACGCATTTTAGTAGTGGTATTGAAATCCCTCTTTTGTATAGAGTATTATTTATGATGGTATAGTATTGTGCTTCTCATTTTAACCTCTTTGCCTCTTTCTCATCTGTGGGGAGAGCTTCTATTCTGAGGTAGTTAATTATGGGAGTCATCCATCCCTGATCGCGACCTGTTATGGCTAGGACTTTTTCTTCTTCTGAGATTGGTGGATTCTGTAGAATTTCTTGGATGAGGCTTCTATTGTTGCCTCCTGGTTTAGCGCTGGCTATTTTTGAGAGTGCATCGGCCCGGGTATTCTGTTCTCGAGGTATATGACGAATCTCATACTCTCCGAGTTGTCCAAGCTGTTCCCTGGTTTTGTCCAAGTACTTTTTCATAGTGGGATCTTTGGCTTGGTAGCTTCCTGCTATTTGTGAAGTAACTACCTGTGAGTCGCTGAAGATGATAAGTTTTTGAGCTCCAACCTCCCTAACCAGCTTCAAACCAGCTAGTAGTGCCTCATATTCCGCTTGATTATTTGAGGCAGGAAACCCGAATTTGAGGGAAAGTTCGATTTAGGTTCCCTGGTTGCTTTCAATTATTACGCCCGCGCCACTTTCCGTTTTATTTGAGGAACCATCCACATATAGATTCCATTCTGTGAGAATTTCCGGTGTGTCCGTGAATTCCGCAAAGAAGTCGGCCAGATATTGAGATTTGATGGCCGTCTGAGCTTCATATTGAAAGTCGAATTCGGACAACTCGACTGCCCATTGCAAGATTCTTCCTGCCAAGTCTGTTTTCTGTAAGATCCCTTTTATGGACTGGTTGGTCCGAACTTTAATGGTGTGAGACTGGAAGTATGGGCGAAGTCGTCGTGATGTTAGTATGAGAGCGTAAGCGAACTTTTCTATTCTCTGGTAGTTCAGCTCGGATCCTTGTAATGCTTTGCTGATAAAGTATATGGGTTGTTGCCCACTGTTGTCTTCTCGGACCAGTGCTGAGGCTATTACCTGATTTCCCACCGCGAGGTACAATATGAGTGGTTCTCCTTCCCGTGGCCGACTTAGTATAGGTGGCTGTCCCAGGAATCTTTTAAAGTCTTGGAAGGCTTGCTCACGTTCCACTGTCCATTCAAACTCCTTTCCCTTCCTTAGAGTGGCGTAGAAAGGGAGAGATCTTATTGCTGATCCGGCCAAGAATCTGGACAAGGCTGCCAACCTCCCGTTGAGTTGTTGTACCTCTTTGACACAAGTTGGACTTTTCATGTCGAGTATGGCCCTGCACTTATCCGAGTTTGCCTCGATTCCTCTTTGTGTGATCATAAAACCCAAGAATTTATCAGCTTCTACTGCGAAGGTGCATTTTGCTGGATTGAGTCGTATGCCGTGTCGTCTTATGGTGTTGAATACTTATGTCAGATCAGATAATAACATCTCTTCGTTTTGTGCCTTTACTAGCATGTCGTCCACGTAGACTTCCATGACCTTCCCAATGTGATCCGAAAAAACCTTGTTCATTAATCTTTGGTAAGTGACTCCCGCATTTTTAAGACCAAAGGGCATGACAATGAAGTAGTAATTTCCCTTTAGGGTTAAGAATGAGGTTTTTTCTTGGTCGGGTGGGTACATTGGGATTTGGTTATATCCCGAGTATGCATCCATGAAGGAGAGGTATTTATATCCAGAGGAGGCATCTACCAGAGCGTCGATGTTTGGGAGCGGGTAAGGATCTTTTGGGCAGGCTCTGTTGAGATCGGTATAGTCAGTGCATATTCTCCACTTCCCGTTTGACTTTTTTACCAATACGACATTAGCAAGCCATAGCGGGTATTTGACTTCTCTTATGAAACCTGCCTCCAGTAGATCTCGTACCTATTCTTCCACAGCTTGAGAGTGTTCTGGTCCTAGCTTTCTACGCCTTTGTTGTACCGGCTGAGATCTTGGGTAGACTGCTAGCTTGTGGCACATTAGCGTGGGATCTATGCCTAGCATGTCTGCGGCCTTCCATGCAAAGAGGTCGGCGTTGTCTCGTAGAAACTGTATGTGTGATTCTTTGATGTCTCCTTTTAGGAGTGTGCCGATATTGGTTATTTGGTCCGGAGTATCCCCGATCTGGATTTTCTCTATTTCTCCTTCAGGTTATGGGCAAAGATCTTCCCGCTCTGAACTCCACCGAGCTCAATTGTGTGGAATTCTTCTCCTCTGCCTCTGAGGTTTAGACTTTCGTTGTAACAGCGGCGCGCCATCCTCTGATCTGCTTTTATCATAGCTATTCCTCCTGCAGTTGGAAACTTCATGCATAGATGCAGAGTCGAGACTATTGCGCCGAGCTGATTTAACTTTGTCCGACCTATTAGGGCATTGTAGGCTGAACTTACATCGACTACGATGTAATCTATTTTGAGTGTTCTTGACTGACTTCCTTTTCTGAAAGTTGTGTAGAGTGAGATGTATCACATCGGTTGAACAAGGGTATCGCCTATCCCGAACAGGCTGTCTGGATACGCTCTGAGTTCTTTTTCTTCTAGGCCGAGTTTGTCGAAAGCCGTTTTGAATAATATGTCAACAGAACTCCCCTGGTCTATCAGCGTACGGTGAAGATTTGCGTTTGCCAGTATAATAGTGATGACCATGGGATCGTCATGCCCTGATGTGACGCCGGATGCGTCTTCCTTTGTAAAAGTGATCGCCAGAATGTCGGGTGCTTCCTCCTTACCTACAATGTGATATACGTCTTTGAGATGTCTTTTACGAGATGATTTGGAGATTCCTCCCCCGACAAATCCGCCGTGTATCATGTGGCAATGTCTTTCTGGCGTTCGAGATGATCGCGTGGTTGGTCCGACATCTTCTACTCTTCTTCTTTTTCTTTGTTCATCATCGTGGGTGGCCAGATATCGATCTAGCTTTCCTTCTCGTACGAACTTTTCTATGACATTTTTTAAATCGAAACACTCATTGGTGGAGTGCCCACAGATCCAAAGATATTCACAATATTCAGCCCGGTTTTCTCCTCCTTTTTTGCCTTTGAGTGGCCGAGCTGGTGGTATTTTTTCCATGTTGCAAACCTCTCTGTATACATCCACAAGAGACACCCGAAGAGGGGTGTAATTGTGGTATTTTTTAATTTTCTCTCCATGTCGGTCTTCCTTCTTTCTAGAATCTTTATCCTTATCCCGGGGGGTGAACCCGGCCTTCGAGGTCTCTCCTAGTCGGGAGTTTTCCTCCATGTTGATGTACTTTTCCGCTCGTTCCTGTACCTCGTTCAAAGATGTGGGGTACTTTTTTGATATAGATTGACTAAAGGGCCCTTCTCGTAAGCCATTAATGAGGCCCATAATAGCGGCTTCTGTTGGCAGGTTCTGTATATCCATGCATGTCTTGTTGAATCTTTCCATGTAGTTGCGCAGGGTTTTCCGTTCTCCTTGTCTGATTCCCAGTAAGCTCGGAGCATGTTTAGCTTTGTCCTTTTGGTTGGAGAATCTGGCCAAAAATTTCTTAGCCATGTCGTCGAAACTTGAGATGAACCTAGGAGGGAGGTTGTCAAACCATCTAATTGCTGTTTTTCTTAAAGTAGTTGGAAAGGCTTTGCAACAAACCACATCTGAGGCGTCGGTGAGATACATTCTGCTTCTAAAGTTGCTGAGATGATGGCTGGGATCTGTAGTGCCGTTGTATAAGGTCATGTCTGGGAGTTTAAAGTCTTTTAGGATTTTCGTCTTCATGATCTCCTTGGTGAATGGGTCTTGCTCCTTGCGGGTGCTATCTTTAGGAGTGGATCGGCTGGCTTTTGTCTTGACATCGGCTTCAAGTTTTAGGAGTTTGTTCTCCAATTCCCAACGTCGCTTTATTTCCCTTTGTAGGTCTTTTTCGGCCTCTCATTGGCGTAGGACTTCTTCCTCAAGTTGTTTTAACCGGTCTTGAAATGCATCCATGACTCCCTCGTTTGGGGAGTTCTTCTTGTTGTTGATTTGGGAAGTGTCTTTTGGAGTGGCATCCGCATTTTTATGCGGCGTTCTTTCCTCTAGATCTGAGGTGTGGTCGTTTTCATGGTCGTCAGCCATGGTGATGGGATGACTTCTAGGTCCCCGGCAACGGCGCCAATGTTCCGAGGATTACCTGAAACTGGAGGTCGATCTCGGATGAAATTTTCTGTAATGGTCGGAGCTGCCGTGTCTGATTTGTTGGACTAGGTGACAGTGTTGATTCCTTCGTCCCCAGAGGGTGGGGGTACCTGCAAGGGACTCTGATGCTTAAGTTAGCAAGGGTATTAAGCAGGTATTCAGTAGAATCAGAGTATGAGTTATAGCTGGGTGCTCCAGTGTATTTATAATAGTGCAGAGTGACCTTCTTAGATAAGATAAGTTAGTTATCTTATCTTATCTTTATCTTTTGAATGAGATCATTTTATCTTCAAAGGAACCGCTTTTCTCCCTGCGGGCTTGGACTGCCTTGGGCTTTGGTACGCGATCCTCTATTTAGGGCCCTTCTTTGGGCTTCCCTGTCGACTTGCCCGAACTCTTTGAGAAGAGGTCGGGTCGTCCTGACCTGAAGAGGTCGGTCGCTTTGTCTGTAGAACATCCCAAGTCGGACAGCTCGACCCAGGGTATGAACAGGATTCATCTGCAAAGAAAGTTGTCAGCATGACGAAAAACATCAAAGAAGCAACCTTCCAGAAAAATAAGCAGGTTCATGCAGTTTGCAAAAGAAGAAAAACAAGCACTATGAACCCTAGAATACAGAGGGACCATTTCAAAAGTAAGAAAAAACCCCCGAACAATAAACAAGCAGGCGCACAGTGATACGAAAAGGATCAAAACTTGCCAGCGTGTATTTAAAAATCAAAGCTTTATCAAAAATTGAAGATAAAGCAACGAAAGAAGTAAGGGAGCAAAAAGCAGAACCAACCTGGAGAAAGGAGAAAAGCTTTGAAAGGTTGAAAGACGAAGCGATGAAAGACGTTCCTCGAAGCAAAAGCATCAACAATTACCAAGCGACGTCACAAGAGAAACGCAAAAATGCAAATTTCGGATGAAAACAGAAAAGGAGAAAGAAAAGGGGAAGTTACAGCAAAAAGGCAAGAGAAGAGAAACTGTTTTTTGTGAAAAAGTTCAAAACGAACGAAGAGACGGAGCATTAAAAGAATTAATGAGGTAATTAAACCCCCGCGCATTCCTAAAGCAGGGAGACGCGCGTTTTCAAAAAAATAAAATTCAAAAGAAACGTTCTGCATTCAAAGAAGAACTCTACAAAGAAGAAATCGACAAAATACTCGAGTTTGGCTTCACCCGAAAAGGTCTGAAGTCCTACAGACTAAAGACTCGACCTCAAAAGAAGACCAAGCTCGAGCAGGGGCATTGTTCATACC
Source organism: Arachis stenosperma (assembly GCF_014773155.1). Classification (NCBI taxonomy): domain Eukaryota; kingdom Viridiplantae; phylum Streptophyta; class Magnoliopsida; order Fabales; family Fabaceae; genus Arachis; species Arachis stenosperma. The sequence goes on from NC_080383.1 coordinate 69,489,394, forward strand.
CTGGGTCGAGCTATCCGACCCGGGGTGTTCTACCGACAAAGCGACCGACCTCTTCAGGTCAGGACAATCCGACCTCTTCTCAAAGAGCTCGGCCCAACTACCAAGAAGCCCAATAAAGGGCCCAAACAGAGGAACAGGACCCGAACCCAAGGGCAGCCCAAGCCTATAGAGATAAAGGCGGTTCCCTTGAAGATAAGATGACCCCACTCAAAAGATAAATATAAGATAAGATAACTAACTTATCTTATCTAAGAAGGTCACTCCACACCATTATAAATACACTAGAGCACTCAAGTATAACTCATACTCTGATTCTACTAAAAACCTGCTTAATACCCTTACTAACTTAAGTATCGGAGTCCCTTACAGGTACTACTATCCTCCGGTGACACAGGAATCAGCACTACCTCCAAGTCCAACAAGTTAGACACAACCGTTCCGATCAGCACAGAAGATCTCGTTCGAGATCGACCTATAATTTCAGGTAATTCTCGGAACATACTTTGAACCCGTATCTTACCCTACCCGCAAGTAAATCCAGGTTTAAAGATGATTAATATTAATATGAACATGAAGTATATGAATAACATTTGAAAGATTAGAAATATGTCTGTGTGGAAGAGACAAAAATAAAAGGCTTGGAACGTGATCCCCACATAATGGAAAAAGAAGCTATTATATAGAGTTTTTTGGAAGTTTATACTCATGGGATAAAGTATTTCTCCTTAATAACAAAAAGTTGGTGATTTTTAGTTTTACCAATTATTCTTCTAAATTTAAAATCACTTTTTGTTTTTTTACTGCTACAGCAGTGATAAGAGTTCAATCACTGACGCAATTATGACTAAATTGAAATATGTGTGGTGATTGAATATTAAAGAGAATAAAGTTTTAGAAAGTTTTCAGGTGTTTCAGTTATCTATTGGAATTTTAATGTTCTATGTACGATGAAGTTGCAGTTAATTTTTTGTCTTATAGGTATTGAGAAAAAGATAAAAATAATTCTTCAATCATAAAGTAAAAAGACAAAAAGATAATATAGTAGTTTGAACCTAAAAAAAATTTATACTACTGTAAAGGGAAACCATGTGCAGAAATTTTATTTTTTTATTTATTATGATTTATATTGTTTGTAAAATCTCATTAAAAAAAAAGAATTTTGTTCACAAGATATTTAAAAATAAAATTACTTGCAATAGTTTGAGCTAAACGTATAAAAATAATAAATTTATTAAAAGAAATAACACTTTTTTATATTTCAAAAATTATATATATCATGTTATTGTATATTGATTAAATAATTATGTATCTATTTTATATATTATTTCTTAATTTAAGAAGTTATGATTTATATAATTAACACATTGATTTTAATTGAAAAATTTAAAATAATAAACTTTAATCTTATTTCATACATAATACATGACAAATTATTAAATTTATAAAGACTTAAATTTAATATTTGCAAATATAATAACATTATATATGTTGTTACAATTTACTTCTTCACTGTTCAAATAAAATTATTCAATTTGAGTAATTTATTTTTTATTTTTAAAGGTATAAATTGTAATTATTAATTATAATAAATGATATGTCTAGTAAAGAAAATAATTAAAACTTATTTTACTATTATTTTTTTAAAATCAAAGTATTATTGATTTTTAGAAAAATTAAATAATTTTTTTAGTAAAAATTTTTCTTTTAAATGTATCAAATATGTTTAAAATTTGATAAAAATACTTTATTATTTTAAAAAGTGTTTTTTCACAAAAATTTTTAATCCAAATAAAATATTTTTTTAATAATGCTACACATCTAAGTTTTTTTTATGAATCAAGTCTAACCAAGTTAAACAATAAGATTTGAAATAATACTAGCTATAATTAATATTTATTATGTTAGACTAATTTGGTTATACTTAGTTAACAAAGATACTTAGATGTATAGTATTATTTATTTTTTTCTTTAGATTATTCAATGTATTTAATATTAATATTATTTCTCTTTAATAAGTATAGATAAACTAAAAAGACAATCATACTTGCCTTACATATAATGACTTCTTTCTTATATAATAGTATTTAAATATAGCATAAACATATCGATTTAAAAATATTTTTATAATATATTATTGAAATTTGTCTTTTACTATATTATTTTAAACAAGAAAAACAAAGAGAAATAGAAAAAAACGGGTGATAAATATTAAATAGATTTCTATAATTAAAATTTTTTTCTTTTTATTTTTTTCATTCTTTTTAAATTTTCTATTTCTTTGCTTTTGTTTATCTACTTATTTAGAGAAATAGAAAAAAACGGGTGATAAATATTAAATAGATTTCTATAATTAAAATTTTTTTTCTTTTTATTTTTTTCATTCTTTTTAAATTTTCTATTTCTTTGCTTTTGTTTATCTACTTATTTATAATATATTAAAGGTGAAATTAAATATTGTTATCTTAAAAAACTAACACACAATATAGGTAAAAAATATTGTATATATATCTTAATAATAAAATTGATATATTTTTTCTATTTAATATTTTATTTGTCCATCTTTAATTTACTAATATTAAGATCTTTTCGTTTCATTTACTTTTCTTAATTATCATAGGATATGAAAAAAATCATTAACAATAATACTTATTAAAATATAAATTAAAAGATGATTATTCTAAATAGATTCTAAAGAATCACAACAAAAAAGTTTATATGTGCTTATTTATTTTTTCATAAGAATTATCATTATTTTTTAAAATGTTAAACTAAATTTTATCATAAAATAAAATAAAAAAAAGAGTCAAACAAAAGAATATTAATTTAGGACAATTATGATTTTAAAATTTTTTATCTAATCAATTATAAGTAGCATAAGTAATTATCCTTAACTTACAAGTGTAAGCAATTTGTTAATAAAACTTAACGAAAATATATTTAATATTAATTTTAAATTATTTATTAAATGATTTCTTATACACACAAAAAAAATTAATTCATTATGGCTTTATAAAATTTGTGAGTCTATAATTCTAGTTTTTTTTTAATTTGACTATGATTTGATTTAGTAAAAATTTTTGAAGAGGTGCTTGTACTTTTTAAAAGTATAAGCTCTTTATTTTGTGTTTGGTAAATCAAAAAGAGTATGTGATTATATTTACAACTTTTAAAAGATCAGAATACTTTTGAAAGCAATTAAGGTGGAGCTTTGTGAGGTATCAAATTTCTTGAGAAGAAAAACACGAATCAGGTAAAAGAAGGAGAAGAAGGAGAAGAGAGAGTTGGAGAAGAAGGAGAAGCGAGAGTTAGAAAGTGTGTTGATATTTTTTAGAATGATTATTAAATGATTACACTTGAAGTGATACCGAGTTTGTAATATATAAAGTGGATTTAATAGAGATTTCTGGAAGAGCTAATTGGTTCTTCTTCTAACAAACCCTGCTGATCTGTGTCTAACAAACTTTGCTGATCTGGCAAGTCAGTTCTAACTAACTCCGATCCTTTTTGTTGCATGTAACACCCTACCATACAGAGTCTTATGCTTAAGTCATAATTCAGAGATGGCAAGGTATTACGACCTCTAAAATAAAAATTTAGTACGTATAGTAGTATGAATGATTGATTATAACTAGGAGCCTTTGTAGAAAAAGGGGTAAACAAAAACCGCAACTCAAAAGCGCATCACTCCGATCGATAACGTAACGAACAAGGATAACCAACGCGAGATTATATATATACAAAGGAGTGTCAAAAACAGGAATATCAAGACTCAAGATCCGGCTGCGAAGATAACCGGCCCGAGCATAGCAATATATACATATGATAAAATAAGGAAAACCCCAAAGGAAACCCAAAGGGACACAAATACATAAACCTATTCTCCAAAATCTCCCATAAGAGGAGTCATCACAGTTTGTATTATTTAATGGAGATAAAAGTATCTAAGCAAAACATATAGACTAAAACAGAGTCCCAAGAACAAAGAATCTTCGCAAATCTAGAAGTCTCCAGCATGCCTCAGCGGGAAACATCACGTCCTGCATCTGAAAACCACAAAATCCACATGGGTGAGAACCAGAGGTCCCCAGCATGGTAACAGCTTCCACATATATAATACATAATAATAGAGGAAAGCCAAAGGCAATCTTAGAACTTCCTCCAGATAATATCAAAGCTTATAAACAAGCTAAACCATATAAGGGCATCTGACTAAAGATTCTTCAGTCTAACTAATACTTCCCTTTCCAATTCCTTCAAACCTCCCAACCACCAGCAGGAGTATATTATAGCAAACACAGTTATATCAGACAAAGAATATACAAATAGGAGCAGTTAAGACATTTAGACAATTAGCAAGTAATATGCAGTCAAATAGGCAATCTCAAACAATTCACATAGTATGCATATGATGAATGCCTGTCCCTAGTGGCCGATGATATCATCTTGTCGGTTATAGAGCCAACCCGACAAGTCCTGGTCGCTAACTATTGGACTGTCCCTCTGTCGCGCATCCCCAACTCGAGTTATACTCGTTATAAACTTGATCATAAACATGATCCATATCCATCACCCTCACTGGTGAATATTTCGGGGGCGAGCTCATCCGGGTCTTTCACAGTGCTCGGCCACACTTACGACATAGGGTCAACAGAGTATCAAGTCTCAACCTGGAGCACGTGGTGGCTAGCCACTGCTACTACCTAGGGAAACTCGTATCTCAGATAGTGGAAGTGCAAATCACAATTATCAATAATTTAGCATCAACATGCATGAATTCTCATCCATGGATCAACATCCATATCAGCCATCCGGCTCACGGTTCAGTCCAGAACCAGCCAATATTCATAGCATACACAGCTATTCCGGCTCACGGTTAAATCCATAACCAGCCGATATTCATAGCATACACAGCTATTCCGGCTCACGGTTAAATCCATAACCAGCCAATATTCATAGCATACACAGCTATTCCGGCTCACGGTTAAATCCATAACCAGCCATTTCATTAACAATTACAGCCTTTCGGCCCATGGCATAACAAGCACTTCCACCACCATCCTCCGCATCTCACATAATCATCTTGATCCTCATTGATCATTCATTTTTCCCTTGCTTCACTCGCAAGTTACCTCATTCACTAGCCCCTTTTTAATAGCTAGGCATGTCATAATGATTTAAGACATAAATGGTGAGATCGGAGGCTTAGAATTATGAGATTTGGCTTTTAAAACTCAAAAATCAACTTTGGGATGAAAACAGGGCCACGCGTACGCGCACTCCACGCGCACGCGTGGATGGTTTCAAAAACTCATCGACGCGCAAGCGTCATGCACGCTAACGCGTGGATTACAAATTTGCCAATCGACGCGCACGCGTCAACCACGCGTACGCGCGGGTGTTCTCGTGCCCCAGGCACAACACTGGCACAGTTCTGGCATAACTCTCTGGAAAATGGCTTGGCATTAGGTGCAGCACAATCGGCGCGCCCGCGCACATCACGCGCACGCGTGGATGGTGCTTTCTGGAAGATCGGCGCGTACGCGCCAGGTGTGCCCACGCGCAAGGGGTCATTCTGCTAAAAATTTTCTAAGTTAAAAGCTGCAGAATTCACAGATTTAAACCCCAATCTTCCAACGGACATAACTTCCTCATTTTAAATCGTTTTTCACCCGTTCTTCGAACGGCATGGACATCCCGGATCAAATTTCATTTTTAAACAGATTTGGTACAAAACGGAGATCCGTAGTCCAAGTTATGTCCCGTCAAAGTATGCCCAAAAACCATATTTTCATACAAAACCACAATATGCCATTTTCAAAACAAACCATTTTCAACTCCTTTCAAAGTCAATCAAAACATGCCAATTTCATCCCTTTTCTTTGAAATCAATCAAAATGTATCAAATTCAACATCAAGTCTCCTCAACTCACACATTGACATATTACCACAATATACAAAATCACTATCTCATCATTTTAGCCCACTTCACCCAAGTGGCTCAAACTCAAACATATTGACATATCATATACTATTCCTCATGCCAATTTTCAACAACACCAATTCTAATTAACCATCAATATACATAATCAATATCATATTCACCATCAACATGGTTCAACCCACAATTCAACCATAACCAATCATCAAGCATATATCACAACATGCATACCTCTCATACATCATACCATTAAGGCATCAATACTCATCATCACATATATGACCACATCATATATCTCAATCATTTAACAACATCAACCATTCAATGCCTATCTTAGGGCCTCTAGCCTAAGTATTTCCTACCACATTACATATTAGATACGGGAAACCGAAACCATACCTTAGCCGATTTTCCCAAGCTCCACCGGAGCACTTCCAAACCACTTATCCACAAGCTCTCAAGGCCTCAACACCTCCAAGAACAGATTTTTCACCACCAAACCCTTTTCAAGCTTTTCAAAATCACCAATCAAGCTCCAATATCCACACATACACAACCTAAGCCACAACCATCATACCCATACACAACATCTCAAAATCCAAACATCATAAAATCACAAATCACACTAGGGTTGAGAATCTTACCACAACCCAAGGTCCAAGGAGACAAGATAACCTTCTCCTTCAGAGAGTTGGGTCCTATACATCAAAGAACCCAAAATCTCCAACATTTCACCCATGAAATCGAAAATAAGGGCTGGAATTTCGAACAGAAACACGTGGCTTACCTCAAGATTAATTGTATGGGTTTTGTAGAGCTTTCCGCGGTGAACGCGTGGCCGCAAACGGAGCGGCAATCGGAGCTCTAGATCAAAAGTTATGGTGGTTTGAAGATCAAGTGAGAGAAAGAACTTGAGAGAGTGTTCTTCTCCCCCCTTCTCTCAATTTCAGCGTGTGTGTGTGTGTGTAATGAGGAGAGAGAGTGCTGAAAACTAGGGTTTTGGTCAAGTTATGTTGGGCCAAGGGCCCACTTTGGGTCCGGTTGGCCTGGTTTGGCCCGTTCGGTCCAATCTTGGTCCGAATTCTATAAAATTGGTACCAAAATTCTCGTCTCGACCTCCTCTATCACATTTAGCCATAAAAATCACATTTTAGACTTTCTAGAATAAATTCTCATTTATGGGTTAATTAGCCATTAATTAACCGGGTTTTACATTCTACCCACCTAATTGGGAATTTTGCCCACAAAATTCAAATGCAATTACCTGAGAATAAATGCGGATAATCCGTTCGCATCTCCGACTCAAGTTCCCAAGTGTGCTCCTCCACACCGCCTCGACTCCATGCCACTTTGACTAAGGAAACATCATTTCCACGCAACCGTTTAATACTAGTATCATCAATTCTAACCGGAGCCACTGGAAGCGTCAAATCTTCCCTTAACTGAACCGACTCAGGTTCCAACACATGGCTAGCATCAGTGTACTTCTGAAGCTGCGACACGTGAAACACGTCGTGCAGGTTCGAAAGATGAGGTGGTAGAGCCATCCGATACGCCACCGGTCCAATTCTCTCCAGGATCTGAAATGGACCAATGTATCGAGGATTCAACTTCTTTGCCTTAATCGCCCTACCTACTCCCGTGGTCGGAGTAACCTTAAGGAAAACATGGTCTCCTTCCTCAATTCTAAGGGCTTTTCGCCTCTGATCGGCGTAACTCTTTTGACGACTCTGCGCCGTAAGCATCCTATCTCGATTTTCTTGACTTGTTCAGTAGTCTCAGCTATCATTTCCGGTCCCAACAGCTTTTCTCTCCAGCTTCATACCAACATAGCGGAGATTGACATTTCCTCCCATACAAGGCCTCGTACGGAGCCATTCCGATGCTCGCATGATAACTATTATTGTATGCAACCCACTAATGGCATATACCGATCCCAACTCGCCGTTGGTCCAAAACACAGGCTCTCAACATATCCTCTAGTGTTTGGATCGTCCTCTCAGATTGACCATCTGTTTGAGGATGGTAAGCCGTGCTTAAGCTTAATCGGTTCCCAAAAGCCTTCTGAAATGCACCCCAAAACCTTGAAGTGAAACGAGGATCTCTATCAGAGATTATAGTAGCAGGTACACCATGGAGTCCACAATCTCCTTTATGTATAACCGCTAGCTCCTCAAGGGTGTAATTCATGCGAATGGGCAAAAGTGAGCTGACTTCGTCAGTCGGTCCACAATCACCCAATAGCATCAAAACCAGCCCTAGTCCTTGGCAATCCTGACACAAAGTCCATTGCAATACTTTCCCTTCCATTGTGGAATCTCTAAAGGTTGCAACATACCGGCAGCTTTTGATGTTCAATCTTTACCTTTTGACAAGTTAAACACTTTGAAACATATTCCGCCACATCGTTTTTCATACCCGGCCACCAAAACATCGCCTTCAATCATGGTATGATGAGCCTTTAGGAGTTCGGACTTAAAGTCACTTGAGATTTCTAGTCGGCTCAACACAAAGTTCCGGATACTTCTCGAGCACCAATTTTAAGACTCTCGAATCCCTTGAGCAACTTCTCCTCTTGAAGCTCATCCAGCCGCATATAATGACTTCCGACTTAATGCATCCGCCACTACATTCGCCTTTCCCGGATGGTAATGCACTCAAAGTCGTAATCCTTCAGCAATCCATCCACCTTCTCTGCCTCATATTAAGCTCTTTCTGATCAAAGAGATACTTCAAGCTCTTATGATCAGAGAAAACTTGGAACTTATCCCCATAGAGATAATGCCTCCACACCTTCAAGGCAAACACAACCGCAGCGAGTTCCAATCGTGCGTAGGGTAACTAACTTCATGAGGTCTCAACTGTCGTGAGGCATACCACCACATTATGGTGCTGCATCAGCACGCACCCTAGACCCTTCAATGAGGCATCACAATACACCTCAAAAGGCTCGTTCGGCTCGGGTAACACAACACAGGTGCAGTTGTCACTTTTTCTTCAATGCCTGAAAGCTCCCTCGCATTCAGGAGTCCAAACAAACGGAGTGTCTTTGCGGGTTAACTTTGTCATTGGCAAAGCTATCTGTGAAAAGCCCTTGATAAACCTTCGATAATAGCCAGCTAAACCCAGAAAACTCCTTATCTCTCTGTTACGGTGGTTTGGTTGTTTCCAATCCATCACAGCCTCCACCTTAGTTGGGTCTACGGCTATTCCCTTCTTACTCACCACGTGACCCAAAAACTTCACCTCAATCTTCCAAAACTCACACTTAGACAGTTTTGCATAGAGTTTCTTCTCCTTTAGAATCTGCAACACGGTCCTCAAGTGTTCCGCATGCTCTTCCTCGGTCTTGGAATAAATCAGTATGTCATCGATGAAGACAACAACAAATTTATATCCAGAAACGGACGGAAAACTCTATTCATGTAATCCATGAATACCGCAGGAGCGTTCGTCAACCCAAAGGACATCACAGTGTACTCGTAATGACCATAACGAGTTCTGAAAGCGGTCTTAGTGATATCCTCACCCCTCACCCTTATCTGGTGATAACCGGATCGCAAATCAATCTTGGAGAAAACTCCAGCTCCTTGTAACTGATCCATGAGATCATCAATTCTCGGCAATGGGTACTTATTCTTTATTGTAACCTTGTTCAGCTGCCTGTAATCCACACAGAGCCGCATACTCCCATCTTTCTTCTTCACTAGTAGCACTGGAGCACCCCACGGAGAGACACTTGGCCGTATAAAATTCTTTCCCAACAAATCCTCTAATTGAGACTTTAGCTCGTTCATCTCTAACGGTGACATCCTATAAGGAGCACTTGAGATTGGTCCCGCCCCGGGCACCAACTCAATAGCAAACTCAACCTCTCGGTTAGGTGGAAACTCATCAATATCATCGGGAAACACTTCCGGAAACTCACACACAACTGGAATCTGTTCCAACCTTTGATCATCTCCCGAAACTCCCGCAGTTAACAACATGATACCCTGACATTCGATTCCAGAACAGTTCACCATCATTGAATTCAAGTAATAATTATTCACCACGACCGGCCCTTCTGTATCCTCCGGCATAAAGTACACCGACTTTGTAGAACAATCTAGCAGAACATGGTTCTTAGATAACCAATCCAATCCCAAGATAAGATCAAGACCGATCATCGGCAAGCAGACTAAGTTATGAACAAAATCACGCTGCTTGAACCTAAAGGAAACTTCCGGGCATCCTAGCCTAGTTACCGTGGCTTCATGGGTAGCATTGTGCACTCTTAGATCATAACCTAAGGTTACAATCTTCAAGCCTAACTCATGGGCTTTCTCAAATGCAATAAATGAATGCGATGCTCCAGAATCAAATAAAGCATTTAAAGTTTGATCAGCCATTTCACAGTTACCTCTAATAAGTGTCTCGGATCCCTCAGCTCCTACAGCTGAAGTGGTGAACACCCGACCAGTCTGTTGTGCTTTCCCAGCACCTTGTTTTTGCCTCTCAGGACAGCTTGCGGCTTTATGCCCCGCCTTTCCACAATTGTAGCACAAACCCTATCCGGCCTTGCATGGTGCCCCCGGATGGTGACTTCCACACCTAGTACAAGCTTGATCATTCTGAGGCTGCTTTCCAAACTTCTTTCCTTGGGAGTTGTTGTTGGGCCTCCTAAATGAGCTTCCCCTCTTGAAAGACGGACCTCTAGGTGCAAAGCCCTTCCCTCGGTTCTGTGGGAATGATCCTTTGTGACTCCCTTTCTCAGCGGTTGCCCTTTTTACACACTCTTCAGTAACCCTACACTTGTTCACCAATTCGGAGAAAGTCCTAATCTCCATTGGTCCCACTGAACTAAAGATATCACTCCGGAGTCCTCCTTCATACTTAACACACTTCCATTCCTCATATTCCACCGGAGTCCCTTGGCACATACGAGAGAACCTGAACAGCTCCTCAAACTTGTCAGTATACTCTGATATGGACATAGTACCCTGCTTCAGTTGTAACAATTCAAGTTCCTTAGCCGTTCTAGCAGAAGTCGGAAAGTACTTCTTATAGAACTCTTCTTGAAAAACATTCCAGGTGATATAGTCATCACCCTGCTGCAGAAGACGTCGGATGCCTTGCCACCAATGCGACGCTTCACCGGTGAGCATATAAGTGGCAAACTCGACACGCTGTCCTTCAGGTACCACTTGTGCTTGTAATGCTCGCTCTATAGCCTGAAACCATGTATCAGCCTCAGTCGGGCTAGTAGTTCCCTTGAACTTAGGCGGATTAACCTTCAAAAAGATTGCTAGAGTCATCGGGCCCTGAACTCCACCTCCATCATTACCATGGTTGTTCATCTGTTGACCAAGAGCCTCAGCAGTGGCTTGCATAGCAGCAGCCATGTTCTCCAACGCAGCCATAAAGTTCACCGGTTCATTAGGGTTATTCTCCGGTGCACGAGCATTCGTACGACCTCTCACACTACCTCTACCGCGTCCACGAGGCGCCATCTGGTTCCTATACACACCCAACAATCGATATTAAGTTGATCAGTCTCAATATCGGAAGTCTAGTGCTTCAAAGCCCCAATGCATGCTCATGAACGTTTATGCCAATTATATCAAGCAGATATACTAATAGCACATAGCACACACACACAGAGAATGCACAGAAGCATAATCAGTCCATCCCTCAGGCTCTACAGGAACGAACTGCTCTGATACCATAATGTAACACCCTACCATACAGAGTCTTATGCTTAAGTCTAATTCAGAGATGGCAAGGTATTACGACCTCTAAAATAAAAATTTAGTACGTATAGTAGTATGAATGATTGATTATAACTAGGAGCCTTTGTAGAAAAGGGGTAACAAAAACCGCAACTCAAAAGCGCATCACTCCCGATCGATAACGTAACGAACAAGGATAACCAACGCGAGATTATATATATACAAAGGAGTGTCAAAAACAGGAATATCAAGACTCAAGATCCGGGCTGCGAAGATAACCGGCCCGAGCATAGCAATATATACATATGATAAAATAAGGAAAACCCCAAAGGAAACCCAAAGGGACACAAATACATAAACCTATTCTCCAAAATCTCCCATAAAAGGAGTCATCACAGTTTGTATTATTTAATGGAGATAAAAGTATCTAAGCAAAACATATAGACTAAAACAGAGTCCCAAGAACAAAGAATCTTCGCAAATCTAGAAGTCTCCAGCATGCCTCAGCGGGAAACATCACGTCCTGCTGAAACCACAAAATCCACATGGGTGAGAACCAGAGGTCCCCAGCATGGTAACAGCTTCCACATATATAATACATAATAATAGAGGAAAGCCAAAGGCAATCTTAGAACTTCCTCCAGATAATATCAAAGCTTATAAACAAGCTAAACCATATAAGGGCATCTGACTAAAGATTCTTCAGTCTAACTAATACTTCCCTTTCCAATTCCTTCAAACCTCCCAACCACCAGCAGGAGTATATAGCAACACAGTTATATCAGACAAAGAATATACAAATAGGAGCAGTTAAGACATTTAGACAATTAGCAAGTAATATGCAGTCAAATAGGCAATCTCAAACAATTCACATAGTCGTTATAAACTTGATCATAAACATGATCCATATCCATCACCCTCAGGTGAATATTTCGGGGGCGAGCTCATCCGGGTCTTTCACAGTGCTCGGCCACACTTACTACAGGGTCAACAGAGTATCAAGTCTCAACCTGGAGCACGTGGTGGCTAGCCACTGCTACTACCCAGGGAAACTCGTATCTCAGATAGTGGAAGTGCAAATCACAATTATCAATAATTTAGCATCAACATGCATGAATTCTCATCCATGGATCAACATCCATATCAGCCATCCGGCTCACGTTCAGTCCAGAACCAGCCAATATCATAGCATACACAGCTATTCCGGCTCACGGTTAAATCCATAACCAGCCGATATTCATAGCAACAGCTATTCCGGCTCACGGTTAAATCCATAACCAGCCATATTCATAGCATACACAGCTATTCGGCTCACGGTTAAATCCATAACCAGCCATTTCATTAACAATTACAGCCTTCGGCCCATGGCATAATAAGCACTTCCACCACCATCCTCCGCATCTCACATAATCATTTGATCCTCATTGATCATTCATTTTTCCCTTGCTTCACTCGCAAGTTACCTCATTCACTAGCCCCTTTTTAATAGCTAGGCATGTCATAATGATTTAAGACATAAATGGTGAGATCGGAGGCTTAGAAGTATGAGATTTGGCTTTTAAAACTCAAAAATCAACTTTGGGATGAAAACAGGGCCACGTACGCGCACTCCACGCGCACGCGTGGATGGCCTCAAAAACTCATCGACGCGCAAGCGTCATGCACGCTAACGCGTGGATTACAAATTTGCCAATCGACGCGCACGCGTCAACCACGCGTACGCGCGGGTGTTCTCGTGCCCCAGGCACAACACTGGCACAGTTCTGGCATAACTCTCTGGAAAATGGCTTGGCATTAGTGCACACAATCGGCGCGCCCGCGCACATCACGCGCCGCGGGATGGTGCTTTCTGGAAGATCGGCGCGTACGCGCAGGTGTGCCCACGCGCAAGGGGTCATTCTGCTAAAATTTTCTAAGTTAAAAGCTGCAGAATTCACAGATTTAAACCCCAATCTTCCAACGGACATAACTTCCTCATTTTAAATCGTTTTTCACCCGTTCTTCGAACGGCATGGACATCCCGGATCAAATTTCATTTTTAAATAGATTTGGTACAAAACGGATCCGTAGTCCAAGTTATGTCCCGTCAAAGTATGCCCAAAAACCATATTTTCATACAAAACCACAATATGCCATTTTCAAAACAAACCATTTTCAACTCCTTTCAAAGTCAATCAAACATGCCAATTTCATCCCTTTTCTTTGAAATCAATCAAAATGTATCAAATTCAACATCAAGTCTCCTCAACTCACACATTGACATATTACCACAATATACAAAATCACTATCTCATCATTTTAGCCCACTTCACCAAGTGGCTCAAACTCAAACATATTGACATATCATATACTATTCCTTCCTCATGCCAATTTTCAACAACACCAATTCTAATTAACATCAATATACATAATAATATCATATTCACCATCAACATGGTTCAACCCACAATTCAACCATAACCAATCATCAAGCATATATACACATGCATACCTCTCATACATCATACCATTAAGGCATCAATACTCATCATCACATATATGACCACATCATATATCTCAATCATTTAACAACATCAACCATTCAATGCCTATCTAGGGCCTCTAGCCTAAGTATTCCTACCACATTACATATTAGATACGGGAAACCGAAACCATACCTTAGCCGATTTTCCAAGCTCCACCGGAGCACTTCCAAACCACTTATCCACAAGCTCTCAAGGCCTCAACACCTCCAAGAATAGATTTTTCACCACCAAACCCTTTTCAAGCTTTCAAAATCACCAATCAAGCTCCAATACCACCATACACAACCTAAGCACAACCATCATACCCATACACAACATCTCAAAATCCAAACATCATAAAATCACAAATCACACTAGGGTTGAGAATCTTACACCCAAGGTCCAAGGAGACAAGATTAACCTTCTCCTTCAAGAGAGTTGGGTCCTATAACATCAAAGAACCCAAAATCTCAACATTTCACCCATGAAACTCGAAAATAAGGGCTGGAATTTCGAACAGAAACACGTGGCTTACCTCAAGATTAATTGTATGGGTTTTGTAGAGCTCTCCGCGGTGAACGCGTGGCCGCAAACGGAGCGGCAATCGGAGCTCTAGATCAAAAGTTATGGTGGTTTGAAGATCAAGTGAGAGAAAGAACTTGAGAGAGTGTTCTTCTCCCCCCTTCTCTCAATTTCAGCGTGTGTGTGTGTGTAATGAGGAGAGAGAGTGCTGAAAACTAGGGTTTTGGTTAAGTGATGTTGGGCCAAGGGCCCACGTTGGGTCCGGTTGGCCCGGTTTGGCCCGTTCGGTCCAATCTTGGTCCGAATTCTATAAAATTGGTACCAAAATTCTCGTCTCGACCTCCTCTATCACATTTAGCTATAAAAATCACATTTTAGGCTTTCTAGAATAAATTCTCATTTATGGGTTAATTAGCCGTTAATTAACCGGGTTTTACATTGCACATGCTTTTGTGTGTGTGCAATTTTCTGCTGTTATCAACAGTTCTGTTACTGGATTCTCTTTTTTCATCACAGCTAACATCAACTTTACTATTTGGATTTCCATTTTCTTGCTCTCTTTCAACGGTGCTACTTGGATTCCATTACTCCCTTTTAACAAGCTTTTTAAAGTTGGCTTGTATTTTTCAAAATTTAAAGGTCTAATATAATCTCATATATTAACTAATTTTTTAATTTAACGTTTAAATTTATGTCTTTTATAGTATTTTTAAATTTTACAAATTATTTTACCAAACGTAATTGTTGTTGTTTGTATTTATTAAAAATAATTTTTAATTTGATTTACCAAACATAAATGTTACACTTTTTGAAAAGTAGAAGTTTTCCAAGAATTAAGTATGATTTTGGTCCCTAAGATAGGGGATAAAAATTTATTTCGTTCCCGGCCTTTTTTTCGCTACAAAATAGTCCAAAAGGTTTAACTTAGTTTTAAAATCGTCATTCGGACTAAAATACCCTTCCCCTTTTCCTTCTTCTCCAAAATCAATCAGAATTCCCTTCTCCTTTTCCTCCTTCCCCAAAATCTACCAGAAACAAAGCAGAAGCAACAGCAACAATGAAATAACAACAACCAGATGTAGAAAAACAACAACACCAGCAACAAAAATAATAAAATCAAAAGCAAAATCAATGTAATCAGAAGCATAAACAGAAGCAAAATCGGATGACTATCTGGTGGTACACGGCAACAAGAGGAGCTCTAATGAAACGCCCAACCCATAAAATCCACTACAATGAAGAAAAGGACATATGAAATTTAGAAAGAAATGAGTGAGAAAAAAAGAGCCAAAAACAAAAAAGACATACTTGATCATTCCATGCATGGTTTCTGTTGAAGATGATGGCAGCACCAAGACTCTTAGCTGGGTTAATCCTAGTTCCAGTGATAGGAATGGTTGTCAAGTGGACCATGAAGACAACAAACCCAATTGAAAGCAGCGGCGACCGGCGAGGAGCAGGGACGACCAGTGACCAAGCGAGGAGGAGAAGCAGAAACAGTGAGTAGCGAGCGGCGCACGACGTCCACCCTCCCGGATCTGCTGGCATCGACATCGAGGACCAGCAGCGGCGGCGGCGGATTCCCTTCCCCTTTCCAACCTTCCCTTTCCCCTTTTCCTCCATTAAAAACCCACCTCTCCCAGCGTGATTAACCATTTTCCTGTTCCCCAATTTTTAACCCGTTTATATATATATATTTTTTAATTAGGGGTAATTTGATAATAAAAATTAAAATTTTGGTATAAAAAAATGATTTTAAAACTAAGTTAAACTTTTGGGAACATATAGCGAAAAAAAGGCTAGTGATGAAATAAATTTTCAACTCCTACCTTAGAAACCAAAATCGTACTAAACCCTTTTACTAAATTAAGCCTTCATATATCTTTCACTTAAAGATGTTAATTAATGATTTAATATTTTATTTTTTTAATAAATATTTTTTACCAATAATGTTAACAATGCACAAAATTTATTATTTATTTTTTCTATCAACCCTTATTATTTATCTATTGTCAATTTCTAAGTTATTTTTGATAAGTCCTGCTCATGAAACTATCTATATTACTATCTTATATCATAATTTAGTTAACAAGAATGATGAGATTAGCTTTTTTCTTAAGATTTATCATTACTTAATTTATTGAAGAAGATTTTAAATTTATTTCTTTAATTAATAAATATTAGATAGAATTAATTTATTGTGAAATTCTATTTTATCCATAAAAATTTAGCACATTAAATTTAATACTTATACTTTGAAATGAATTTAATTGATAAAATTAAAATATAAATAATATTATTCTTGTACAAATTTTTATTAATATTATTACAGTAGTGCTTACTTGAGCAATTAAATTTAACTTATACTAATTGATGACATGTCACCATGTCATGTTTTTCTATGCTTTTTCATACAAGAAATTGATGATTTGTGCTTAAATATTGAATGCTTTGGTGCTTAAATGGTATATTTTTTTGATCTTTTGATTTGATAAATTTTGTAGAAAATAAGAAAAAAAAGAAACAAAAAAGTATAAAATAAGCTAAAAAGGAAAAAAGAAGAGTTTTAGGACACACTTTGAAAGTAGAATACACTTTGATGCCTTAGGCCACGCTTTTAAAAGCGTGGCCCATGACCAAGTAACGCTCAACAAGATGTATGTTTGGGTGCCATTATTTTGTTAAAAAAAGATCTTTTTTATTTTTTAACGTGTTTGGCAAATTTCTAGTAGTAAAAGTAAAAGCACTAGTAAAATAAAAAAAAGATCTTTTTTGAGAAGCTGTAATTTACATCTTTTTTTAAAAGATCTTTTTTCCTTAAAAAAAAGATGTTTTTCATGTAATAAATAAATAAAAAAGTACTTTTATATTGTTATACCCAAACATAATTGATAGATAAAAAGACATTTTTACATGAGATATCCAAACATAAAATTACTTTTACTTCTCTATAAGATCTTTTAAAAAAAGATAACTCGAAAAAAGATCTTTTCTTAGAAGCTCACCCAAACAAGCCTAAGGAACCAGCGCCCAATTTGAAGAGAGCGCTCGGTTAAAAAGAGTTAACTTAATTTTTTCGGGCTTTTTATAAAATCTTGTGACAGCATGACCATACCTTCTTAAAAGGGCCATAACTTGAGCTACAGATGTCCAATTGATGCGATTTCAGTTGCGTTGGAAAGCTGACATTCAGAGCTTTCCAACGATATATAGAAATCGATATTTGGTGTACAATTGAAGCACAAGTGAAAGGTGTCTTTAAGGCCCAAAAATCAACCACAAAATGCAACCAGCAAGGCTAGAAGTGGGAGCCTCTCTCCAAAGCAAAGTAGCGCTATTAATGTACAAGGAAATTTGCCAAATTGGGAGAGCCAGGATTCGAAGTGGAGACCAATGAAAAGCAAGGGTGTTAAGTTAAAATGTTTTAACTGAGCGCCAATACTTCACAAGGAGCGCTCAGTTAACTTAAGTTAACTTTATCGTGCCTCATTCAAAGAAAATACAAGGAGAATGGCACCAATTTGACTCACCCAAGGTTTGAACTTGGAGCCTATCTCTACAAGGCAGGGGCGCTCAGTTAACTTAGTTAACTTAGCGCTATGAGGGCTGCCCAATGAAGCTTTGTCACGCAAGGAATTGGGCCAAAGACAAGCACATGTAGCGCTCAGTTAGAAAATTCTAACTTAACGCTACCCTGGAGCAAGGCACGCATCAAATGGGCCAAGGAAACAAGCTTTGAGTGCTCAGTTAACTGAACGCTTCCCTGGGAGCTGCACCATGGCACTATTTCAATTAAAAAGCCATTTTGGATCCACTCTTCTTCAAATCCAAAACAAGCAAAGCCCATTATCATCACTCAAAGGCATAAGGATCAATTAGATTAGGATTTTTATTTTAAATGTAATTTGTTTTAATTTTTTTCTCACTTTCACTTTGTAAAGCCTATATAAGGCATCATTTTCATCTTTGTTAGGGGAGCTCCATTAGGAAAGGCTGGCTCCAATAGGGAGTTTTGCATTCTTTAATTTTCATTTTGCTCTCTCTTTTAGTTTTCATTTTCTGTTTTGAATCTTGGGTGGATAATTGAAGGAATTCTGTTTCATTCTCCCTTTGAGATTTCTCTTTGTTTGCCTTGCTGCATAATTCCAGTGAATTGCAATTTGAATCAAAGTTCTCTTACTGCTTTCATCTTCATTTCTTTTTCAATCTGTCTGCTGTTGAATCAAGGAAGGGCTTGAGATCTAGACTTGTTTTCTAGTCTCTTTGATCCCTGAGATCTTCAATTTCTTTTCTGAATTTCACAATTGAGTTGAATTTTGTTTCTGTCTTGATCAAGTGAGCAATTGAGCTCTTAGTTTTCCTTCTGCTTTTACTGTTTCATTGAAATTGTCAAGTGCTCTTTGAGATTTGAGAATTGATCTCAGTCTTCTTGCTGATTTACTTTTTTGCTACAATTTCCTTCTCTGTAATTTTTACTTTCTGTTGCATTGCTTCCAATTTACATTTCCTACACATTTACATTCTACACTTTACCTTTGAGCTTGTTGCAAATCTGAATTTACTTTTTCTTGCCTTGGATCTATTGCTTTCTTTAAATTCCCTACACCCAATCCCCTCTACATTTGATGTAATTTACATTTTTTGTCATTTAAGATTCTGTCAATTTACTTTTCTTGCTCTTTAAGTTTTATGCCCATTTATATTCTGCATCTTTAAATTCACTGCAATTTCTTTTCTGTTGGCTACATTTCACACAATTCACTCAATGTTAGCTTGACTAAACTAATCACCTACTAAAGTTGCTTGATCCATCAATCCCTGTGGGATCGACCTCACTCTTGTGAGTTATTACTACTTGATGCGACCCGGTACACTTGCCGGTTAGATTTGTGTGTTTGGAAATTGTTTTTCCACAAAAACACCATCACTAATATTAAAATTGTCCTATTTATTATTCTACTCATTTAAAATATATATATTTTTAATTTATTTTACATTTAATTAATTAAATTAAAAATATATTAGTGAAAATTCCAGTCAATATATCATTTTTTTCCAATAAAACAAATTAATAACACTTATCTTATTAGTAGAGTATTATTTTCTATTAAGCAACTTTTTTATTAAGCAAATATGTAAGCTAATTTTTTATAAAAAAATAGAAATCTTACAATAAAATCATCAGCCTAACTCGCCTAATGATGCAGCTGCTAGGTGCCAGGCCTCCAGTGGCCGCACAGCAGGCTGCGTAGAGGAAGGAGTCCTTCGCGCTGAAGCTGGTGTGGTTGCGTGATCGTGTCCGCCAAATGCCCCCGACCGACGACCTGGAGACTCTCCGACAGTATGCGAGGTGCTATATTATGTTACTAATCGGAGGGTATCTGTTGACAGACAAGTCCAACAACCTGGTGCACATATGTTGGCTACCGCTTCTTAGGGACTTCGCGGAGTGTAGGACCTTGTCTTGGGGCTCGGCTGTGCTGGCCTGGACGTACCAGTTACTCTGTTTGGCGACACAGCGGGGCGTCACAGACATTGTTGATTGCACTCCGCTGTTGATGAGCTGGATTTATCAGAGATTCTCTCAGTGGTGTCCACCAGATAGAGGAATCTACCAGTATCCGCTAGCTGCGAGGTAATGAAATATTAATTTTTTATTTCGCATTAAATATTATTGTTAATTCCTATTGTTTGTTACTTAATGAATTGTATATATCTCTGTTACTGTCAGGTTGGTTGGATTGCAGCAGCAGAGTAGGGATCAGCATCAGGCCAGGGTCCTGCATTGGAGGGTGACAATCGACCGGTTACGGATTGATGAGGTTAGTCATGAAATTAAATATATTGTGATTTTAAATACTTGCTGTGTTGTAATACGGTATATCTTCGATGGTTAGTTATGTAGCGTATGGTTACTGATGTTGGACATATTTTTTTATTCAGTTTGCATGGAGAGTCTACGATGACCCTGCGATGCAGGCCTTGTGCCCGCACTGGTTCCGCGAGGAGGAGGAGTGGGGTACCTGATTTTTTGCATCGAACTGGAGAAGCGACAACGTTAACAGTAGAACTATGGAGAGTGGTTAAGAGATTAGAGTTTGTATGGACGATGGGCTTCAAAAAAGTGGTAGTGGAAGTAGATGCTGCGGCAGTGGTTCAGAGACTCAACGGAAGAAAGAAATTAGCTTTCCATCCAAATTCTGTAATTAGAAAAGTGAATGAGTGAAAAAGGAAGGATTGGAGTTTACGTTTTATACAAAATTATAGAGAAGACAATAGATTTGTTGATTGTCTAGCAAAAAAGAGTTTAAGTTTAGATGATGATTTTGTGCGTTAGAATTTACCTCTTTTAGATCTAACTAGTATCCTGAGTGATGATGAAACAGGGACTATCTTACTTCGTTTAGTTTGTATTTAGATATTTGTTTCTTGGGTTTTTATAACCCGGTTTCAATACCAAAAAAAAAAAAAAGTTGAAGCTATATTTCTTTTGAGTGGTCTCTTGCATCTTCTACTCTCAATATTTCTTTTATAATTAATCTGTGAAATTAAAACACAGCTACAAGTTCTAATTTTTTTTCATTTATAAATTATAGTTTTTAATTTATTTTTATAACTTTATTTATATTTTTTGTGAGTTTATTTTTTTAATTATGTTATTTTTTATTTATCTAGTTTATAGTGTTAACCTATGTTTTTATCGATTTCTTACAAAGTCTTAATTGTTAATTATTTCCTATAAATCATACAAAAAATACATAAAAAAAATTAATTATTTGTATAAAATATATATTAAAATATAAAATATATAAAAAATTAACCATAAATTCACGCGTATATAATGGCTAACTTGTAAGGTACATATGATGTTATTTTCTATTTTTACGTATAACAAATTTTTAATTGATTCTTTTAAAATAAAAAACTCAAAAAGAATTTATCAAATCCCCTTAAATATCAGCTAGTTTTGCCCCTGCCTGTAATTCAAGCCAAACGAAGGGAATTTAGTCAGTACAGTAGAAATTTTCTCATACTAAATATTGAGATATTTTTCAATTACTCCAAGACATCAATGTCTATCTATATCTAAAATTACTGCAGAATACATGAAGTTACACGTGGGTGGAGTATACCAAGATGAATCAATAATCACACATCAGACTAATGTTATTGTTTGAAAACAATTTGATACCAATGATAATTTTAATCCATTTTCTCGCTCGAGAATCTATATTCATGTTGACATGTATTTATCACACTTTATAATCTTCTTTTAAGTATGTGCATGAGAAGAGAGTACACATTTCTTTATTTTGTGATTCTTGGACCAAAATTTTTAAGAAGAAAACTAGATGTTTATCATATAGACCACTAGTTAATGTGTTAAAGGTTCTATGAGACAATGGTCTTAATACTTGAAGGCAAAATTTAACATAAAGGCAACATTATTGTGGACAATAAGTAATTGTTTGGCTTATGAGATGTTGACTGCTTGAAGCACTCATAGTGAACTAACCTGTCAAATTTGCATGAAGAACACTAAATAGTTTCAACTACAATGCGATACTAAAACCTGTAGGTTTGAATTTGATTACCATTGATAGAGTGATAGTATTTACTTGTTGGTCACACATTTCGTTGTGATCGATACTCACTTAAAATATTAATAGTAGAAAACTCATTTCCACCAAAATGAATGAGTGGAGTTAAAGTCTTAAACAAGTTGGACAAATTTGAAGAAACAAAATTTGAAGCTAATTCGAGAGGGAAAAAAGGAATCATTTGTATGTAAAAAAGGTATATTTTAAAAGTTGTCTTATTGATCAATAAATGACACAATTTATATGATATGCATATTAAAAAAAAATATTTTTGACAACATCTTTTTTTTTTGGAAACAAAGGAGCTCAACACATTAAAGTGGAGCAAATAGAATTAGATAACAAATAACAGAAAACTAAAAACCAAAAACACAAGACAATCTCCAAGTCATCTCCAGCATCGCCATCAACAACAAAAGAGATCCACACCTCTCCACTCGTTGCAACTAAACAAGGTCATGTTGATAATTTTTTCTATACTTTTGCTCTGATTCTGAAAAATCCTCATATTCCTTTCCAACAAAAGGTTCTAGACTATCGCATAGAAGCACATCGACCACTATTTGCGATCCTCTTTTCTACGTGGTTCTTCTGTCCATCTAAGAAAATGTTCTTTTAATGAACCCAGAAAGGACCACGGTCGGCCAAACACAGCTATCCATGCACACCATACCTGCCAAGCAAACTCATAGCCAAAAAACAAGTGATGGACCCGTTCCACATCCTTGTTACAAAAAATGCACCCATTATTTTCCTGGCTAAGAATCCCGAACCGACTCAGTCTTTCTTTAGTATTCACTCTCCCTACCAAGACAAACCAAGCAAACAGCTCCACTCTTGGGGGGACTACGCCTTTTCATATGGTCTTAGTGAAGTTATAACTGGATATATCCTCTGGCAGTAAATCCTCCTGCAGAACCTGCACAAATGAGTTAGTCGAAAAAACATATTGCCTATCATATTTTCACACAACTTTATCCTCTCTGTTATTTACTAGTTTCACAGGTCGCAAAGCCTCATGTAACTGACCCAGAAGGTCCAACTCCCACTGAAAAAGCTCTCTCCTCCATTGGAAGTTCCAAATCCACTCTAATCCATCCCAAAACCCACAATCCCCTATAATCGATCCACATTGGTTTGAAATAGAGAACAGCCTAGGGAACCGATCTTTCAAAGATCCACACTGTAACTATACATCCTCCCAAAATCGAGTCCGCCTCCCATCACCAACCTCTATGGACAAACCTGTAATCATCTTGTCCCTTATAAGTTGCTCCTTGATTTGGATTTGACAAATGTCCTTCCATGGTCCTCCTCTAGTAGGTAGCACTTGAGTGGACAGTAGTTCATTCGGATTCAGATTATTATAGGAGCAGACCATCCTCTTCTACAGCGAGCACTCTTTCTTTGCAAACCGCCACCACCACTTGAACAAAAGTGCAATGTTACGAACCATGGCGTCACCCACTCCCAACCCCCTAAGTTTCTTAGGAGCCTGCAGCACTTCCCATTTCACTAAAGCTATACCATTCTTCCCATCCTCCTTGCTCCAAAAAAATCTTTTCTGCAAAGAGATCAGCTTCTTGGCCACAGCCTTTGATATCTTATATAAACTTAAATAATACACTGACAAACTATTCAATACCGCTTTTATAAGCACCAAAGACATAGCAAGGCAAGACAAAAAAACAATGCAAACCGAGAAAATATTTTTAAGCTAGTATGAACAGTGGAAGTTCTCCTTATTCACTTTCGGAATGGATCTTTTCTCCAGTAGAAAAAAAACTGAATGGTGTCCAGTGGAGGATCTCACCCTTCATTGTTCTCTCTCTTATTTAATTTTAATCCCACTTATAAAATTAAAGGTGATAGATCACACTTTATTCTCTCAAATGTTAAAAAAAATAGAGAGGATCCATTTCCTTCACTTTCTTTGTCTTATTTAGACATTTATATTCTCTTGTTTTACTCGGAAATGAATATAGCTACTTTACTTTTGGAAAAAAAAAAATATAAGTTGCAAATATAATTAAAATCATCACATTACATATTCTAACAAATCTTAAAGAAGTTTAATGAAATTAAACTAAATTCAACAAATTCGTTAATTTATTTCAAACATTTAGTTGCATATGTTTAGGACAGGTATGAGACGAGTAAAGGACGAGACAATTACTACTTATTTCTGCTCGATACACAAACAATTATCATCAGATATTATTCGTGGCCGTTCCAAAATTTTGTTAATAGTTGAAAAATGCGGCAAGTCAGGTCTGGTCGGCTAAATTGCCATTCTATCTACCACATTAAATTGGAACAAAAATTTCTAAAATAAAAATATTAGTAAAAAGAGAAAATGTGGTGATTTAATAACTATTGAATTTGTAATTTTGATTATGTATGAATTTCACTTTCTTAATTTAAAAATAATTAAATTTTTATTTTGTCATTTTACATATCTCTTCAATTTTAAAAAACCTAATGCTATTACTTTAAATTATGAATAGCGTCGAAAAAAAAAGAGAAAACTAAGAATAATGCAGTACACGTTTTTTTTGGGCGATAACAACCTAAGATTTATTTTTTTATTGTTTATAATATCTCT
Source organism: Arachis stenosperma (assembly GCF_014773155.1). Taxonomy (NCBI): domain Eukaryota; kingdom Viridiplantae; phylum Streptophyta; class Magnoliopsida; order Fabales; family Fabaceae; genus Arachis; species Arachis stenosperma. The sequence goes on from NC_080383.1 coordinate 69,514,275, forward strand.
TTATTTGACAAATTAAAAGTTAATTTATTATAAATTAAAATTTTATTTAAAAATTTATTATTAACTAATAAATTATTAATAAATTATTATATATACATAAAATATTCAAACTCCACAGTTATTTAAGGAGACTAATAACTAATTACTAGATTAACTCGATCGAAGTTGGATACCAAGACACTGTTTAAAACTAAAGCAAGGAAAAGAAAAGTTACAGAAAGGCCCAAGTCAGCAGTAACAGTCCTTCAGTACAAGGGAGAGCAGGGCTCCATGACCTTCGGGATGGATCTGGGAACATCTCGACCCACGTGGCCGAGAATTATAGACACGTGGCGCCACACACACAGCTTTGACTGGGGATGCCATTTCACTACACAGCAAAAGCTCAACCATGTACTTTTTTAATTAGCAAAAACTAAAACCATTTGTTTTCTGCTGCCGCTGCGTTTTGACCTACCAAACAAGAAAGCAAACGAAATCCCTTTCCTTCTCTGTTGTTCCGCCGCTACCCTTCTTCACTCCATGGCCGACAAGCCTCAATCCCTTGCTGAGGTTCCGTTCCTTAACTTCTCATTTATCACTCTTTTCTTATCTTTCTTGTCAGTTTTACTCTCTACACTCGACGATCTTTTCTTAATTTTGGTATATCTTAGCTTATTCAAGTTCACTCTTTCTTTTCCCCCTTTTAAAAGCTCTTTTTTTTTAATCAATTTAGAATGCGTAAGTTAGAAATTGAAGCTTGATTCAATTAATTCACAGTAGGGATTTTTTTGTGCTAGCTTGTGCTGGGATTCAATTTATAGTTAAAAGTTTATGTGTTTACTTCCTTTTTAATGTGTGTGTTTGTGTTTTTTTTTTTTTTTTTTTAATTTGCTTTTAAAGTGTTTCATGATAAATTAAGCTTATTATACGTTCTGGATCTTGCACAAACTTATGGGATAATCCATGACATTTTCTAATCTGTTGTATTGTATCTACCTAAACTTCCGGAAACAGAAATGCGAAGTTAGATCTATATCATGGGAAATAGGACAAGTCCCTTTTATTGTCCAAATTAACTTTGTTCTTTCTATGGGAGCTTTATTTTTCCCTTCCACTGTAATTCAGTCTGTTGTTGTATGATTGAAGAGTTTCGGTTCTTGTTTTCTACCGTATTAACAAGGTACAGCATACAAGTTTTCTCATATTGTGTTTAGTTTCTAATATGTGTTTATTAGCTAAGTTTCCATCACTTTATTCGTGGTAGACGATATATCATTTTATAAGAAATGCAGGATCTCATGTTTATTATCCAATGGTTATGTCGTGTGAAGAGATAGATAGACACCCCTATCTTAAATGGGCTTGGTTCTAGGAAAATTCAAGTGTCTTTGGAAACAAAAGTTGTGATGGAATTGAATAGAATTCTTGAATTAATTCAATTCTGAGGAGAGTTCTTAAGTTTGGAATGAATTAGAATATAATTGAATTGAATTGTGTAGAAGTAGTTTAAAATGAGAATTATACCCTCAACACCAGTACCCTATTGAAAAACCCACAATAGCGAAGTTTCGATTCCAACTCTTCATTGAAGAATGCACATTTATACAGATAAATGGTCATATGTAAAATCCATTACCCAGAACCACCCTTTTCCCACAATATCCCAAAGTAATTTGTTGAAGTTTTTGCCTAATAAACAAGACATGGCTGACTTTGTGATTTAGTCTGTCTATTCTTGCTTACCTTGTTGTTTTTAGTTGAAGGAGTGAGGTGGTGACCCAGAATGGGAATATGAGGAAGAGCAGATCAAATAAAGATGATGGAAGTAATGATGGTGGTGGTTTGTTAGAGTCACTTCTTGTGTAGAAACAAAAGAAGTGTTAGATAACACTAGGGTTATATTTTGCTATTTTAGTTTCTTAATGAGGATAGTTTTGGTATATCAATTTTTATGTATCAAGCTGTGAGAATTGAATTAGAAATTAGATCCATTTTGGTCTGATTTGTATATAGCCTTAACATGAGAATTGCATCCTCATTAGAATTGAAATCTTTGCTGTTTTTAAATACCAAAGCGTGAAATAGAATTCCAATTTTCTAGAAATTTCTATTCCAAGAGTTTCCAAACAGGCTCTTATGGAATCCATTTTAAACTGCTTTATATATATAATATATATACACACACACTTATAATAGATTTCTGATTCTTATGTTCTGTGTTATGAATGTGATGATAGATATTTTTTTCCCCAACATGCAGGAATATTACGTAAAGGATAAACAGGAGAAACCTGTTGAAGCTAAAGAAGTTGAAAAGGAGTCTGCTCTGGAGGAAACTGTTGTTGAGAAGACTGCGGAGGAAACAACTCCTGTTGCTGCGACGGCTGCTGAGGAAAGCAGTGAAGTCGTCCCTCCTCCTGAAGAGAGCACCGAAGAGCAAAGTAGTGGAAGTTTTGAAGAAGAAAAGTCTGGTGATGAAGATGCAGCTGAAGAGACCCCGGAGATTAAGGTAGTTTTAAAAAATTTTGAATAACAGGAACTAGGTCCCTTAGGAGTTCTACAGAGGACTAATGGGTCCCTGAAAAAGAAAAGAACAATTAAGTCTCTGAGGATTACTAACAGTGGACACGTTACATTTCAATCATGCTTGATGCTCCTCCTTTTGTGTTCAAGATAATTATGTTCATATTTGTGTTATTGTTTCCAGCTTGAGACTGCTCCAGCAGATTTCCGTTTTCCAACCACAAATCAAACAAGGCATTGCTTTACCCGATATGTGGAATATCACCGGTTAGCCATCTTCTTTATTGTTGGCTTTTATTTCTATTGAGCTGATTGTTTGCACTTTCAAAAGAGGCTCACCAACCTTTTGTTTTAAACTATGAAATTCTTGTGCAGATGTGTAGCTGCAAAAGGAGAAGGTGCACCAGAATGCGATAAGTTTGCTAAATATTATCGCTCACTTTGCCCTGGTGAATGGGTATGTATTTTTACTGGACATTATTTATTTATCCATCTATTTTTTTCAGACAATAGAAATTTTCGATCAACATTGTCGATTATCTATTGAATAACTAAGCATTGGGTCTGCATGTCTGGTAAGATTCACTTACTTAGATTTCTTCTTGCTTATGTCAAGTTGCCATGTGCTTGTGGTCTTACTGGATACTTTTTCTATGAGATGGAGTTGCATTGCATCTTTTACTTTGTTGGTAGTTATATAAACTGACAGGGAATTGCATCCTATATGCTACTAGCCTGCAACTATGCTTTTCTGTGTTCTAAATTCACTTTGATGTCTGACTTCCTGTTAAATCAGAAACGTGTGAAAAGTGACAATAAGGTAGCAATTATAGTTATTAAACATGCAGGGATAGTTTATTGGGATAAATGAAGAATTCTTGAGTACATTTTTTGGTAGATGTTCTTATTACATGGACAGATGGATAACTTTTTGGACACTTGCAGCTTTTTTGAACATTCAGTTAATTGCTCTGTTCAGCTCATCCATTGTCATATTACATTCTGTCATACGTCTCCTCCTTCAACTCTTGTGGCTTAAATACTTCTATTCAGTTTATAATTGCAAATGTTCGACATACATACTCTCTGCTATTGATAGGACCTGAGCTGTATTTGTATGTCATAGAAGGAAGTTCTGTAAGGTGTTAGATTGGGGGAATATCAAGGAGTGTGTAGTCCTAAAGTGCTGGGGACAACAATATGCCACTGAAGAGACACAAACATATTGTATGAGTTGGTAAAAAGGGGAGAATATAGATCTAAAATGTGGGAGGTCCGAAAGGTGGTAAGCTGAATATTGGCTTGGACTGCGAGAAACTATGCTGATATTGTAATGTTTGCATTAGTTTTCTCGCTGTTTAAGATGGATGCCTGATTAGCAAATTTTGTTGACGATTTCCATCAGATCAACACATCTTTTTCGTTGTGTGTGTTTGTTTATGTTATCATTATTATTTATATTGCATTCTAAGGGTCTATTGTGATTCCTTAATTGTCGTCCTATCAGATTGACCGATGGAACGAGCAAAGGGAGAATGGAACATTCCCGGGCCCACTGTAGGCTGCACTTGTCTGTAACCGCTGATTCAATTTTCTTGCGTTGTTGCATTTAAAATTGCTGGAGATAAAAAGCACATACTTTGGGAGAAATGTTGTCCATGTCAGGCATTGGTTTAATAAGAAAATTTTGGCTGTCTGTTTGAACTAGTTTGAGCTGTACAAATTCCATGAAACGCTTCTGGGGGGAATTTCCAGAGGTTGCTATATTATTTACCGGATTCCTTACTGCCTGAGGGATTTTGTTCAAGTCTACTATCCCCCGAAATAAAGGTAAACGAACGGAAATGATTAAAATATACAACTTTCTTTTGTTTAATGTTACATTATTATAGTGTTAGAATTTTACTAGTGATCAGAAAAGTGGAGATGAGACGCAAATATCTATATGAAAGGTAATTTTCAAATACTAGAACACTTTTTTTAGTTTTTTTTCGCTCTGCACTTATTAGAACGCTACACTAATAATCGGATAGATCTAAAGTTTTGATGGGAGCAGAAGATAATCGACCTCTTAATGCAGCCCTACGGCCTAATAAGTAATAACTGGTGTCCTCAGCAAACAACAACCATACACACAAATACTTGCAAGTTATTGTTACTAGGATTTCGACCCATTTTATAATTGATTACAATCCTTGTGTAACAATGCAAGCTTTGCCCTAAGAAAGATGCCACAGGGATATTCCTGGCAAACTCAGATGCATGAGTTGAGGAATATCCGAGGCCTAGGCCAGAAAAGGATCTCTTTGCATGGATGTCAGCAGACATGCAGGGAATTAACTCTGATGTCATGTCGCATTGCCTAGCTTTAAACCCAAAACCCAAGCCAATGACAAAAAGAAGAAAATGTTGGCAAGAGGACACAGAGGACACAGGAAGTAAGAAAGCAACTCGAGTGTCTCCTACAAATTAGGTACAATAGAGAACTGTCATATCAACCCCTACAAATTAGGTACATTACTGAACTGTCATATCAACCGAGTTGTCAAACGTCGTCCTAGATAAGAAAGCTGACGAAAAGTAGAAAATGTGTGTATAGACTACTTTGACCAAAAGAAGACCCGCTTTAAAGATACAGCCAATTGTTATACCGTAATTACCTTTGAAATGAAAATTGCGGGTGCCACATACCAAACGCTTATGATCAAAATCTTCAAAGACACGGTCAGGCAGAAGTTACATGTATACATTGACAACATGATTGTTAAGAAAAGTGAGGATGAACACTTAATAAGCGACTTGGAGAAAATCTTTGACTGCCTGAGGAAGCATCAGATGCAGCTAAACGAGCAAGATGCGCCTTCATAATTCAACCAAGTACCCAAAAGAAAAAGTGGAAGCCAAATCATAAAAATGCCAAGTTCGAGAACTTCCTTACGGACCAGCTGATGTTGTTATCTTCTTTCCATGAAGCCTTAACCCAAAAGGCGCTTCTGTTTTTCAATTTGACGAAGAAGACAAAAACAATTGACCTTCCAATGGACTCAAGAATGCGAAAAGGTGCTCAATTGATCTAAGGATATCTTTTTTACAAACCAAACATGGTGGGTAGAATGCTTACCTGGATCGTTGAGCTATTCCAACATATACTCCACCATGTCTTGATTTAAAAAAGCCAACACTTGAACCCTAGTCTAGTTTCCATCAAGCCCTCCTTACTTCTTAGTCTGTTATCAAAGCGGCTGGAGACTAGTCTGATTCTTTTACCGCGGGGCGCGGGAAACATGATTAATTGCTTGCTTAGGGAAGTGTGCTCGAGTCTTCTAGAATATAATAAATAGTTGTGACTCGGTCTAGCTAGGACAGAGCCATCCTAATCCTAAAAAGAAGAATGAAAAAAAGCCTGAAAAAAAGCAAAAAGGAACATAACCTCCGATACGATGAACGGAATAGAACCATATCGAGGCCTTATGAGTTGAGAAGCCGTAAAGAAGGCAGAGATGAAGACTTCTATTTAGGGTAAGCACTAAGAAGTCAGAATATGAGCCTAAAAATGCAATCAAAGTACAAGCAATGCTGACATGCTCCTAGAAAACTGTGTAAGGATAACCATCGGGCATTTTATCAACTAAGACTCCCTAATACCCTAAGAAGCACGGACACACCAAATTACTGCCGTGTCCACGTGTCGGACACGCAGTGGACACGGACACGCGGTGGACACGCGGTGGACACGTGTCCGACACACCTGAGCACGTGTCGCAAAAAAAAAATTTTTTTTTTTACTCGGACACGCCATGACACGGCACTGGACACACGAGGACACGGCATTGGACACACGAGGACCCGGCATTGGACACGCCAGGACACGATTGGCATGTAAAAATTGCAGAAATTTTTTTAAAAAAAAATTACCTTTAACCCAAAAAAATCTTGGACCCCATAAGCACAAGGAGTCTCTCACACAAAATATGATATATATTATGACTTTTGATTTTTTTTCTTAAAATTTAATATATATATGCCGTGTCCGTGTCCGGTAAAATTTTAATTTTGGTGTGTCTCCGTGTCCGTGTCCGTGTCGTGTCCCGTGTCCGTGTCCGTGTCTGTGCTTCTTAGCTAATACCAAATCACTAAGCCAAATGTGAAGCCTTGCTTGCTGGTTTGGCACTTGCCAAAGAGGTAGGCGCAAAGAGTTTGGAAGTCTACAACGACTCTCAAGTTGACACTTTCAAGTGGTAACATTTCAGACAAAGTTCGAGATCCCCTACTCAAAAGTACTAGGAAAAAGTGAAGGGAACTTTGTCAAGTGTTTGAGGAAGTCATGATATTAATGTTCCAACGGAGGAGAATACCAGAGCGGATATCCTGTCAAAATTGATGAGCACCAATGCCAACTCGGGAAACTGGTAACTTATCAAAGAAATAGTAAGGAAGAACTTAGTTTCCCTTGAACATGATCCCATCCTTAGCTTGAAAATGGCACTTTACCCACGAACCCAACGGAAACTAACAACCTAGAAAAGGAAGCTGCTCATTCCTTTCTGGCCACCTATTCTGGCAAGGAATATTTCAACCCCTTCTCAAATGCTTAGAACTACGAGAGATGTTGTGGGCACCACATAGGCAATAAGTCCCTGGCACAAAAGCTTATAAAGGTGGGATACTATTGCTCCGGATGCACCTCAACTTGCAAAGTTGTGCAACCAATACGGACTTGTACAAAGCAACCCCCAAAGAGTTAACATTGATTATTACTGCCGGATATTTTTTCAAGTAGGGCAAAAAGTTAATGTGTGCCTTCCTAATCGCGCTTGGGCAGTTGAAATTCCTCATTTTAATCAACACAATTGTTGTACGTGCTTGTTGAAATTATTTTTAATTTAATTTATCAAATGTGTTACATCTTTTCAAAAACTATATTTCAAAAGACAATTTTGATAAATTACTTTAAAAATTATTTCCTTTATCGCAATAGTAATTAGTGAGCCAACCATCATCAGCCCAATATAGCAACAACACACGAGAATTAGGTCCAAATATAAAATTTAGAATAAGTAACTTTTTCTTTTTTTTTTATTTCTTTTATTCATGCTTTTCTTCTTTTGTTTTAGAATGTGGTGACTCGTTTTTTAGGATAAAATTCTTTGATTTAGATTTGATAGTTGTTATACAGAGTTGTTGAGTTACTTATTTTTCTTCTTGTATATATATAGCTTCTGTAATTATTGATTAATAATAAAAGAGTAATACACATTTCATTCATCTTTATGCATCTTTGCCTAATTCTTGTTATGGTATCTGTAACAACCAAATTTTTGACACATCATGACCAATGTCAATAATCAGGCATTACTCGTAATAGCGTGATTATATTCACACGTGATAAAGACCGTAACGGTTAAAATTTTTTAAAATAAAATATTAAAAATGTTCAAACACAGTTATATAAAGATAAGTAGTATATACATAAACATAAGTCAAGAAGTCAAAGAGTATACATGCCAATATATATATATATATATATATATATATATATATATATATATATATATATATATATACAACCAAAAGATATTATCGGCCTTAATCCTCAAACGGGTCTTCTAGACTAGGGCTCGGCCTAGGATGAATACTTCTTGTAAGTATAATACCCACACTTCAATTGGCCCTAGGATCACTCACTCATATAAATGACGCTATCATATTTTTCATCTCTCAACTTCACCAACACTCATATGAAATAATAGAACAAAGAAGGACTTCACATAATCATATCTTTTTTTTTTTTCATTTCATAGAACATACATACAATACACAAGGCATATGTGCTTTTATATAGGCAATGCTTCCTACTAAAATAATAATTTATGAATCACAAATCAATTTTGTAATGACTACTATGCTATGAGTTGTCTTCATGAATCTTCCTTCAACTTATATTTATGTAGTTTCTATAATCTTCTAATTTAGGTTGCTTGGTCTTCAATTTCAATTCAATTTGATTTTGAATTTCTTCAATGTTGTAGAATGTTGTAATTGTACTATTCTCTTAAATGTTCTTAAAAAATCTTCAAGCTTCCAATATGTTAGCTTCTAGCAATATCTAGCAAAAAATTGATGATTATTGTATTCAACTAAAACTTTGCTTCTTCTTTGACAATTTTGACTTTAAAAACTCTTCATGAAAATTCTAGTGATGCAAGTTGATTTATAATGAATTAACATTGCCTCCCTTAAATCAAGCTTGCAGAATTAATCATTCCAAGCATCTTCTTCAATTTGTAAAATAACTCTGTCTTCAATGACTTTGTAAAGATATCTGCAACTTGTTCTTCAGTTGGATAGTACTCGATCACAACTACTTTTTCATTCACCAACTCTTTGATTTTGTGAAATCGAATATCAATATGCTTCGATCTTCCATGGAATACTGGATTTTTGCAAAGTGCAATAGCTGACTTGTTATCGCAAAATATTGTTGTTGGAGTATTTTGTTTCTCGTTCAATTCCTCAAGAATTCTTCTTAGCCAAACTGCTTGTGTTGCACAACTTGCTGCTGCTATATATTCTGCTTCTGCTGTAGATAGTGCTACTACTGATTGTTTCTTTGACGACCATGAAATTGCACCAGAACCAAGATGAAATACAAACCTTGAAGTACTTTTTCTTGTTTCTATATCTCCGACCTAATCACTATCAGTGTAGCCAACAATTACTTCATTAGTATTCTCATAATAAATTCCATCATTTAAAGTACCTTTGATATATCGAAGAATTCTCTTTACCGCTTGCAAATGGTTGGTACAAGGCTCCTCCATAAATCTGCTAAGCAAACCAACTCCAAACACAATATCTGGTCTAGTCGTAGTCAAGTACCTTAGACTTCCAATCAAACTTTTGTAATATGTATGATTTACTGCTCCTCCTTTATCTTCTCTCAGCAATTTGAACTTCTCTTCGACTGGAGTAGAAACTGGCTTTGAATGTTCCATTTGAAATTTTTTCAAAATATCATTTGCATATTTCTTCTGAGAAATGAAAATACCATCATCTCTTTGAACCACTTCAATGCCAAGAAAGTAAGACATCAAACCCATATCTGTCATTTCAAAGTGCTTTATCATAGCCTCCCTGAATTCTGCAATTATCTTCAAATTGTTGCCAGTAAAGATTAAATCATCAACATAAAGACACACGATCAAGATATCTCCAGGTTCAACGAACTTGATATAAAGAGTATGTTCAAATGGATATCTTTTGAAACCATTCTCAATAAAATAAGAATCAATCTTCTTGTACCATGCTCTTGGTGCTTGCTTTAGCCCATACAAAGCTTTCTTCAATTTGTAAACTTTATCTTCCTTTCCAAGAACTTCATATCCTGCAGGTTGCTCAACATACACTTCTTCTTCTAAAGTGCCATTTAGAAATGCAGACTTAATATCCATTTGATGTATTTTCCACTTATTTTGAGCCGAGAGTGAAATAATCATACGAATAGTGTCTAATCTAGCAACAGGAGCAAATACTTCAAAATAATCGATACCTGACTTTTGTTTGTATCCCTTAGCAACTAATCTTGCTTTGAAACGATCAACTTCACCACTGGGTTTATACTTAGTCTTGTAAACCCACTTTACTCCAATCGGCTTCTTATCTGCTGGTAAATCTGTCAGCTCCCATGTGTCATTCTTTTCAATGGCATGAATCTCATCATCCATTACTTTCTTCCAATTGTTATCTCTAGAGGCTTCTTCAAAGTTTAATGGCTCACAATCTGAAAATAGAGCAAAATTTATGATTTCTTCATCAGATGGATCGTTGTCATTACCAACCTCATAATCTGCTAATCTAGTTAGTAGTCTCTTCTCTCTTTGAGGTCTTCTAGATGATTCTGGTTGCTCGGTTGCATCAGGTTGTCTTTATTCTTCATCATCACATGTATTTGAAATTATAATCGGATGCTTTTCTGTCTTTGTGTTCCAGTCCCATATGTCTTTCTCGTCGAATGTCACGTCTCTGCTGATGATCACTTTCTTTGATACTGGATTGTACAACTTGTATGTTTTTGAGTCTGTGCTATAGCCAATAAAGATACACTTCTCACCTTTGTCATCTAACTTCTTCCTTAATTGATCTGGTACGTGGGCATAAGCAATACACCTAAAAACTCTGAAATGATGAATGGAAGGCCGCTTTCCACTCCAAGCTTCCTCTGGTATTTTATCACGAACACTCTTTGTTGGACATCTGTTTAAAATATGAACTGCTGTTGCAACTGCTTCTGTCCAAAACTCTTTAGGCATTTGTTTTGACTTGAGCATGCATCTGACCATATCCATGATGGTTCTGTTCTTTCTTTCAGCAACTCCATTTTGTTGAGGAGTGTATCTAGTTGTTAGTTGGTGTTGAATTTCGTGTTGCTTAAAGTATTTTAAACATGCAAGATATTCTATTCCTCTGTCTGTTCTGAGAATTTTGATTTTATAGCCACTTTGTTTTTCGACAAACGCCTTGAATGTCTTAAAGACATCACATGCTTCTGATTTCTGCTTCAGAAAGTATACCCATGTATATTTACTAAAATCATCAATAAAAGTGATAAAGTACCCGCTACCACCATTACATGAAACTTCTACAGAACAGAGATCTGAATGCACAATTTCAAGTAATCTTCTAGCTCTCCAAGACTTTCCTGTAGGAAATGGATCTCTATGCTTCTTTTCCAGTTGACAAATCTCACAAACACAATTGGGAATATGAATCCGTGGTAGACCAGAAACAAGTTCTTTTCTTGACAGGTAGTTTAGGCCAGAAAAATGAAAGTGCCCAAACCGCAAATGCCACAACCAGTTATCATCAAGTATCACAGAACTCATGCAAGAGGGATTAACATGTTGAATTTTTAATGAAAACATTTTGTTTGAAGTCATCTTTACTTTATCTATGAACCTTCCGTTGTTGTCAAACACAGTGCAATATCCATGATAAGTTATCATCTTATATCCCTTCTCAGATAATTGCCCCATACTCAGTAAATTGTAATCAAGTTCAGGAGCATAAAAAACATCATAAATATAACTTAGAGAACCATCTTTCAATCTAACTGGTATGTTCCCTTTTCCTTCAATAGGGATCTTTGTACTATTACCAAACTTCAATAATAGTTTAACTGAATCATCTAATGAAGAAAATAACTCCTTTCTACCAGACATATGATTACTGCAAGCATTATCCAAGTACCATATATTTTCATCTTCAGCACATGAATTACTTGTAAAAAATAAAGTCTGAGTACCCGAATTGTCATCAGTATTTTGATGCTGATTTTTTGCAACGTGTGCTTGATTGTTATTCACTATTTTGAATCTGCAATTTGCTGCTTTGTGTCCATACTTTCCACAATGAAAGCAATTGAAATTGGTTCTTTCTTGATAAAAATTATCTCGACCTCTTCCTCAGTTGAGAGACCTGAAATTCGTTCCACCTCTTCCTTGATTAGGTGGTGTAAAATTATTGTAACTTCCTTGGTTGTAATTGCCACGACCTCTACCTCTAAAACTTCCTCTGCCTCTACTTTGAAAATTAAAATCACGACCTCGTCCTTCTTGTGTACGGCTTGATTCTGCAACGTTGTTGAAATTCACTCGACTTTTCAGGGCTTCTTCGATTGATTTTTTCGATTTCTCCAGTATTCTACTGATGTGGCTTTCCATGGTTCCTTGCAACTCTGCAATCATCATGGTATCCATATCATGAGACTCCAGTATTGTAGTCACCACATGGTCATACTTCATCGGCATGGTGCGAAGAATTTTCTCCACTACTTTGCTATCGGTCATATCTTCTCCATAAACTCTCATCTTATTGGCAAGGTCTGTAACACGAGTAAAATATTGCTCAGCAGTTTCTGAACTAGACATCTCGTACCTTTTATATTCTCTTCACAAAGACTGTAGCTTTACTTTCTGAGCTTTATCTACACCTTTGTATGACAGTTTCAATGTGTTCCATGCTTCTTTTGCACTTTTGGCATTTGCTATTTTGCCAAACACCGTATAATCTACTCCTTGATGAATTTGAGATAGCGCCAATTTATCTCTCCTTTGTTGGGCAGCATCTGCTCCTTCTTGCAAACCCGGTTCAATGAAATTTCATAGGTTCTGAGCCTTCAAATGGGTAGACATCAAAGTCTCCCAATAACTATAATCAAGTTTCCCATCTAACTTGGGATCGGACCACACAATGTTAAAAGTGTTTGCCATACTGACTCTATGAATAAACAATTATGTGAGAACTCTCTCACACCTCACAAAATCTCCAACACCAGACGCTGGATTAACCAGCTCTGATACCAAATATAAGTATAATACCCACACTTCAATTGGCCCTAGAATCACTCACTCATATAAATGACGCTATCATATTTTTCATCTCTCAACTTCACCAACACTCATATGAAATAATAGAACAAAGAAGGACTTCACATAATCATATCTTTTTTTCATTTCATGGAACATACATACAATACACAAGGCATATGTGCCTTTATATAGGCAATGCTTCCTACTAAAATAATAATTTATGAATCACAAATCAATTTTGTAATGACTACTATACTATGAGTTGTCTTCATGAATCTTCCTTCAACTTATATTTATGTAGTTTCTATAATCTTCTAATTTAGGTTGCTTGGTCTTCAATTTCAATTCAATTTGATTTTGAATTTCTTCAATGTTGTAGAATGTTGTAATTGTACTATTTTCTTGAATGTTCTTAAAAAATCTTCAAGCTTCCAATATGTTAGCTTCTAGCAATATCTAGCAAATTGATGATTATTGTATTCAACTAAAACTTTGCTTTTTCTTTGACAATTTTGACTTCAAAAACTCTTCATGAAAATTCTAGTGATGCAAGTTGATTTATAATGAATTAACACTTCTCAAAACAGTATCAAAAGAGAGGGAAATGTATCACTAAGGATCAAGGTCGTACAGATCCAGATAGAGAGTGCCTATCATCTACTCAAAAGTGATCCTACGAAGATTCTTCACTAACTCCTCCAGACATCTCTAAACTCAAGTCATTAGCTGCCAAGTTTGTCTCTATCTGCAAACGTAGGAAGAAAGGAGGTGAGAACCTAAAATTCCTAGCAGAGTAAAACAGAAAAAAAGGAATCATAGGATCTTTGTCTCTAAGTTCTCGTTAAATAAAAAATCGTCACATAAAAATAACAGAGTACAAATATATAGCAGGTAAATAGAATTAGTCATAGACAATTAAAAAACTGCAATAAACAATCACAAGAAATTCACATATGCAAATAAGATGGTGCATGCTTGTTGTTAGTGCAGATCATAAACTCACGCGTTGGTTGACTATTCGCAGCCTCATGTTACCCGGAATGGATGCAGAATATGGTTTCTCCACTAAATCAGTAAGCACAGATATCACATGGGTGGACCCATGTGAGTTAGATACCAAAATCACACAGGTTTACCCGTGTGAGTTAAGCTAAAACCATAATCATAGAATCGCTATAGCATATGTGCATTAAGTAAGAAACAGAGTACCATACATACGAACCCATATCAGTCAGATACCACTTACAAATAGGTGTCCCCACTTAACAACTCTGCTCAGCAAGTACATTTTCCCTACCTAGGGTCTCTGCTCAGTCAATACGTTTCTTTGACTAGGGTATAAGGCATTTTGGGTTTTAATCATTATTCAATACTTTTGACTCTTTCTTTTAGATTAACGCCTACTTGGTGACTATTTTTCTATTTAATAATTAATAAGACAAACACACTCGGAATCGCGTAAATTATATATCCACGCGTGTGCTATCTATGTAAAATAAATTTCAGGATTCGAAAACTAACGGTATACTAAGAAAACCTTGACTGTTTATCTGGTTTTTCAGGTTAACGTTGTTCTACATCCTGAGCTTTAATTTGGTATAAATTTTATAGCATTTGGATTAAAAATGAATTTTATACAATTTTTAAAAGTTTGTCCCCTGCACTTAAAAATCTACAGAAAACAACAAGTAACATATGTTTTGTAAAAATCACCAAAATTTCATTTCTAACTAAATGCTTCTGAAATTTTGTGGAGGTATACTAGACTTCCCCAAGTTTAAAACAAAACAAGTTCCAGTTCCATATCAATTCATATGAGCAATTAATGCAGCGGGAAAATGGTGACCTGTTTTCATAAACCAGTTTCTGAAATCTCGGCAAGCAACATTTCATCATCCTTTTGGTTACAACTTAAAATGTTACGTAAATCAAAAGTTACATTGGCTAGAAGACACGGTTTTGAAAACTGGAAGCAGGATTTTCAGCACAAAACCCCAAATTTTGAAAAATCATATCTCCCAAACTACTTGGCAAAATTTTCTGAACTTTTTATGGGTCAATCTGGACATCTTGGAATTTATTAGAAAAATCAATTGGTGTAGAAAATATGTCTAGATTGCTCCCAGTTCTCATGGCAAGTTGCTGTCCAAAATTATGCAGAAATTCTACAGTATCTCTCCCTAATATACAATAACCGATTTTAATCCCCTTAAAACTCTAACCTACACTAATTTAATTGTCTCATAATTGATTCTTATTATTTCATATTCCCACCAAGAGCCTCAAATCAATATATATATATCACAAATGATATAACATTCTGCACAATATACCACAATTTACAATATCACCACTACGCTATTTACATCAACAATGTTTCAACAGTATCAAGGCACCATAGTAGTAATTTTAGCAACAATTACAATATTTAATCACACTAAATCATCCAAAACAAGAAAACACAACTAACAGTAACATATAAGACTAAACTAGCATCCTAACCCTTACCTCTTTGTTGATCAAAAGCACAAAACTTGTCCCTGATTCTCCCTTGAACCCGAACCCTAACCATTCCAAGGAGTTTTGGTTACATTTCACCAGGCCATTCGGCCAAATTAAACACAGAGGAGGGAAAATCACTCACTTCTCTTTGCTTGTGATGCTAGTTATGTTAACAGAAATTGAGTAAACTAGGAGAATGAAGCAAGGGAAGGATCAAAATTTTGAATTAGAGGAGGAAAGGAAGAAGATGAAGTTGCTATCGTCACCTAGCAGAGAAGCTCGAAGAACAGTTGGGTGAGTGGAATGCAGCTCCCTTTTCAGCTTCGATCAGCTCCTTCCTTGGCTATCATTCTTCTTTTCTTGGTGCTGTGGTTGATGAAGAGCCAGAAAACTTGAAAAACGCTCCTGTTCTTGCTCACTGGTGCTTTGACTGTTCCTCGTTCCTTGCCCTCTCTCTGCTTTCTGTGAATTCAAGGAAGGAAGAGTGGTGCTTATATAGTCAGAAGAAGAGGTGGTGAAGGCTTCGCTGGTCTCTGCTCCATGCAACACCTATGTATGCTTCATCATTACCTTGGCTGATCAGGAGGTGTAATCATGGTTGGAAGCTTCTTGTGGGTTCGGTTAAGGAAGAAACAAGGAGGGGTGTGGCTTTAATTAGAGTTGGTTGTCCCTTTAATAGGGTGAAGGGTTTTGGTTCAGTTGAACCAAGGAAAATATCGGTTCAATAAATTTTCGTTCACGGTTAATTAATCTAATAATATATCTATACTTCTTTATAATTAATTCATCATATGATTAATTAAAGAGGTGGTGATTAACTTGTGATAATAATTATTCCGCAGAATAATTAATTATAACGGAAATCTTAAGTTAGTGAACCTTGTCATCAGAAAAAAATCTAAACTTGACGAATTAAATTAAATTATAATTTTTCTGTCTTAATATCTATCTAACACACACATATATATCTATTTACAAAAATTATAATTTTATTGAAAATAAACAAATTTTTTGGGATAGAAAAATCGGGTTCTTATACTCAGTCGTATTAATACTCAAACAATGATTAAAACTTCAAATCCTAATGTTCAAACATTCTCATCTTCTTTTTCTTCTTTATTACATACTATGCATATTTTTAAAAACCAATCTAATTCCTGTTATATACATCTTTTATATTGATTTTATCTCCAATTAAGATATAATTTATTTTTCTCATCATCATCAAACATAAATAAAATAGCAGGTTTTTAGAATAAGGAGGCAATATTTTTTTTCGAGTTTTTAATAAGGAAAATTCTAATTATTTATATGTGGTGGTAATACGTTTTGTCTTCTGAATGAATGCCTGAACATTGCATATTTTTTATATTAAATTTTATGAATGTTAAAATTGTTGGCTCCTGAAAGAATGATGAACAAGAGAAATGTTACTGATGATTTGAAAAATCATGAAATTGATTTTTGAAGCAAGAAAAAACAGTGAAAAAAAAAAGAAGGAGCAGCAGAAAAAGCCAATAGCCCTTTAAACCAAAAGGCAAGGGTAAAAAAGATCCAAGGCTTTGAGCATCAATGGACAGGAGGGCCTAAAGGAATAAAATCCTGACCTAAGCGGCTAAATCAAGTTGTCCCTAACCATGTGTTTGTGTCATGAAGGTCCAGGTGAATAGCTTGATACTGAGTGGTTAAAGTCGTGATCCAAAGCAAAAGAGTGTGCTTAAGAACTCTGGACACCTCTAAATAGGGACTTTAGCAAAGCTAAGTCACAATCTGAAAAGGTTCACCCAATTATGTGTCTGTGGCATTTATGTATCCGGTGGTAATACTGGAAAACAAAGTGCTTAGGGCCACGGCCAAGACTCATAAAGTAGCTGTGCTCAAGAATCAACATACTAAACTAGGAGAATCAATAATACTATCTGAATTCTGAGTTCCTATGGATGCCAATCATTCTGAATTTCAAAGGATAAAGTGAGATGCTAAAACTATTCAGAAGCAAAAAGCTACTAGTCCCGCTCATCTAATTAGAATCTGAGCTTCACTTAAAACTCTGAGATATTATTACTTCTTGATTTCTTTTTTTTTTCCTATTTTATTTATCTAGTTGCTTGGGGACAAGCAACAGTTTAAGTTTGGTGTTGTGATGAGCGGATATTTTATACGCTTTTGGGGGTAATTTCATGTAGTTTTTAGTATGTTTTAGTTAGTTTTTAGTATATTTTTATTAGTTTTTAGGCAAAATTCATATTTCTAGACTTTACTATGAGTTTGTGTATTTTTTTTTGTGATTTCAGGTATTTTCTGTCTAAAATTGAGGGAGCTGAGCAAAAATCTTATTCAGGCTGAAAAAGGACTGCTGATGCTGTTGGATGTTGACCTCCCTGCACTCGGAATGGATTTTTTGGAGCTAGAGGAGTCCAATTGGCGCGCTCTCAATTGGATTGGAAAGTAGACATCCAGGGCTTTCCAACAATATATAATAGTCTATACTTTTCTCGAAGATAAACGACGTAAACTGGCGTTTAACGCCAGTTCCATATTCCATTCTAGTGTCAAACGCCAGAAACAAGTTACCAGTTGGAGTTAAAAGCCCAAAACAGGTTACAACCTATTGTTTAACTCCAGAAATAGTTCAGGCACGTAAAAAGCTCAAGTCTCAGCCCCAGCACATACCAAGTAGGCCCCAGAAGTAGATTTTTGCACTATCTATCTTAGTTTACTCATTTTCTGTAAACCTAGGTTACTAGTTTAGTATTTAAACAACTTTTAGAGATTTATTTTGCACCTCATGAAATTTTTAGATCGGAACTTTGTACTTTTTGACGGCATGAGTCTCTAAACTCCATTGTTGGGGGTGATGAGCTCTGTAGCATCTCGATGAATTAATGCAATTATTTCTATTTTCTATTCAAACACGCTTGTTTCTATCTAAGATATTCATTCGCACTTCAATATGAAGAAGGTGATTATCCATGACATTCATCCCCATTCTCAACCTATGAACGCGTGCCTGACAACCACTTCCGTTCTACCTTCGATTGAATGAGTATCTATTGGATTCCTTAATTAGAATCTTTGTGGTATAAGCTAGAATCCATTGGCAGCATTCTTGAGAATCCGAAAAGTCTAAACCTTGTCTATGGTACTCCGAGTAGAATTCAGGGATTGAATGACTGTGACGAGCTTCAAACTCACAAAGGTTGGGCATAGTGACAGACGCAAAAGGATCAATGGATCCTATTCCAGCATGAGTGAGAACCGACAGATGATTAGTCGTGCAGTGACAGCGCACCTAGACCATTTTCACCGAGAGGACGGATGGTAGCCATTGACAACGGTGATCTACCAACACACAGCTTGCCATAGGAGGAACCTTGCGTGCGTGAAGAAGAAGACAGGGGAAAAGCAGAGATTTAGAAGACAAAGCATCTCCAAAACTCCAACATATTTTCCATTACTGCATAATAAGTATTATTTAATCCATGCTCTCTTGTTCATTTGCAAGTCAACTAATAATTATAATTGATATCCTGACTAAGAGTTGCAAGATAACCATAGCTTGCTTCAAGCCAACAATCTCTGTGGGATCGACCCTTACTCACGTAGGGTATTACTTAGACGACCCAGTGCACTTGCTGGTTAGTTGTGCGGAATTACATAGTGTGAGTGTAATTTTTGTGCACCAGCGGCGTCTTGGAAAAAGTTAAAGATTAATTTTAAGGATGAAACTCGGATTGGTTTTGGTTTAAAATTGGTTCGGAACTTTTGAATTGTATGATTTAGTTTTGATTTGATTTAGAAACTTTATTTGATTGAATTCAATTTAAGAAAACAATAATCATTAAGGATTTCTAATGAACTTAAGAAAATGAGATTGGTTGTCGCTCCTCTAATGTCTAAAGGCCTTGTTGATGGGATTATCTAATAAATGGTTTTTCTTTGTCTTTTGAAAGAAGAATTGGTTTAAGTGAAATTAGTTTAAAGGTTTTGTAGAATGTCACAAAGATGTGGTTTTGGATTCAAAAGAAAAAGAGAAGATAAATCGGCACATGTGATTATGAGAATGATTGAAAGGTCACGATAGGGTGACGAAAAGTAAATAGTTATGGTGCCGAAGTGGAAATGTTAAGCCATGGGCTTTGTATGTAAATGACTGTGTGTGACGCCCGTAAATATAGAATGGAAAAAGGGTAACATACTTCAACTGGAGAATCAGCACTTGCAAGTACTTGTAGAGGTCATGTTCGACATACTTTAGCTGGAGAATCAGCGCCTGCAAGAAGTAGAAACTTGCAGAGGTTATGTCGCTGGAATGCCTTATCTGACTTGCGAGTTGGATTCCATCAGGTGCGGGTCAAAATCGACAAATGATCTCATTACCTGCGATGGGAATAGGCATGCATGATCCCTGTTTGTATATTTTGCATTTGCTTCGGTGTTGTGAATTGTTTGTGATTGCTTAAGTGTGTTTATGATTTTCATTGCTTGTTAATTTGAATTTCTATGACTGGTTATTATTTTGGGTTCTTGTGCTGGACTTTGAATTAAATTGAGTTGTGCTAATCCTGACTTAACTAACTACCCCGACACTACTAAGAACTCCCTAGTTCTTACTCCCAATTTCCACCCTTTTTAGCTACAGGTGCAAAAGTTTAGTGCGGAGCAATAGGAGCATAGAAGATTATGTTAACGAGTTAAGTTGTTCGATTTTATTTTTCCCTCGTCGTTTGTTATTTTCATTTTTTAGAGGGGCAGAATTTATTTTTGAGAATCGTGGTATAAGTCTATGTATTAATGCTTTGTGAATATATATATACCTTTGTGGTTTAGTGATTTAAAATAAAGGATTTTGTTTTTAAATTAAAGTTTTGATTTGTATTCGTGAAGGCTCAATACTAAATAAATATAGTATGAAATTAAAGAAATAAAGGTAAGTAATGCCTGGGTTTTTAGTACGATCATGAGCTGCTAAAAGTTAGGGTGTTACATTATGGTATCAGAGTAGTTCATTCCTGTTAGAGCCTTGGAAATGGACTGACTATGCTTCACTACATACTCTAAGTGTCTATCATGCAATAGGACTTGTAATGACAAGAGTTTGAGTTTCACATGCATGATTATCTATTGATGAATGTTGTTAGTCGACCGTTGCATTCCTCGTAGTATTAGGTCTAGCCAACTTAATACTGTTGATTTATGTATACGGAAAAACTAATGAATTATCATAGACGAGATAGAAATAATAGGTTATGCGAATCATGGGGTTTGAGAACATTAGAAGTTACATTTTTAGGATTTGTTTTAACGTATACTCTTTATTCGTGTTGTGTGACTTGGTGTCGTCTCTTCTTTCATTGTTTTTATTAGAATTCTTTGTTTCAGATTCCTTCCTTAAAATGTGATTTGATTACTTTTTTCAGCCACACTTTATCGTTCATATATATCTTTGCTTGAATGCAATCCTATATGTTAACTTGAATCTTTTCAAGTATTCATCCTTGACGTTGCTTATATTTTTTCGTGAATCTAGTTTCTTTTTCATATCAATCTTCGAGGGCGAAAATTTTTGTAAAGTGGGTAGAATATAACGACCCACATTTTTGAAAATCTAAATATAAATAAGTTATAATTAATTTTATTAATTGGAGTTCCTTATTTTTAGAAATTATTTTATTAAAAGTAATTAAATTAATTTTTATAACTATTTGAGTTCAATTAAATTCAGATTCTTATATATTTTTATTATGATGAAATATTTTACATAATTAAAAGTATATAATTTAGTAATTTTTAAATAGTAAAAATTATATACATTTTAATTTAAGTAATTAATATTTTTAATTTAAAAACAAAATTTAGTTAATAATATTATTGTCGAGCTAGATATCCACCGATATGAGTAAATATCGGTACTTTTCGGTGAACTTAGTTTTGCTAATGTTTTACCGTATATCTTGTATCGTTAAGTTGATAATGTCATTTATATTAGTAACTCATATATATTATTACTTGTATTTTAATATATCCAATTTTTATAGTTATCGGTTCAAGATAATTATAATTTGAATCGCTGACTCAGCAGCCTTATTCAGTGACACCTAACCCACTTACATGTCATTTAATCACCTTAATCATCATTAATCATTTTTCCCTTCACGCATGACCGAAACATTCCTCGTGAAAAGGAAGAAAGAAACTGTGAGAGAAAAAGAAAGAGAATTCCATGGCACGTAAATTTTCGACGTTCGATTTCTTGAGATTCGCGACTTCAATAAAAAATCTAAACCGATGAAAGTGTTCATTTCTTGCTGCTCTTCACGTTGACGTCACTTTTGTTTTGGAAAATTGATGGTGGAGTTACTGTCCCTCCATGCAAAGTTCGGCTGAGGGAACTCCGAAGGTGGAATAGCCTGATGTTTTCTTCTTCAATTTCTCGTTCAAAAACCTTCTTGAAGCTTCGATTGTTGTGATTTTATACGGAGGTAGGGTTTAGTAATTTTATAATAATTGAATGTGAATTTGATAAGTGAATGTTCGTTTGATTGATTATTGATTGAACTTGACTGAATTTATGTTGAATTTTCGTGATATATTGATGTTGTTTTTAGTTTGGGATTCAATCATTTTAAATGTAGCCAAGAACCAAATTATTTTGATGAATTTGGGGAAATATTGTTGGTAATCTAGTGGAATTAGTGAGATTTGATGATGACATTGAGATTTAATAAGAAATGAATTGATGACATGCTTTGAGATATGGAAATGGTTTGATTTTGGAAGTGGTTGAATTTTTAATTTGTTTGATTTTATAAATGTTTTATTATTAGAAATGGTTTTGATTTATTGGAAATGATTTGAAAGAGTTTGAGAAATGGTTTGGATGGGACTCGAAAAGAGTGGCAAAGTCTGTGTTTTAAGAGAGATACTGCCAAACTTTTGTCATAAGATTTAAGACTTTGTTTGAAATGTTATTTAGAAAAAGATTGGATTTGAGAAATTGTATTATTTTATTTTTGATTTATTAAGAAAATAATTATGTTTCAAGTTTAATTCATTTAAGAAAAGTACATGTTTTGAGTTTGATTTATTTAGAAAAGAATTATTTTACGACTTTAAATTATTTAAGAAAAGTATTAAGTTTTAAGGTTGATTTAGATTTGAAAGTGCTTATGTTTCGAATTTGATTTAAGAATTTCATTCGGAGGAGTTTCAGTAAACTTTAAAAGTAATTGAATTTTAATTGAATGATTTTTTTTGCGACGTCTTGGAAAAAGTTAAAGAATTAGATTTAAGGATAAAACTCGGATTGGTTTTGGTTTGTGGTGGACGAAATTGTGATTCCTTTGTTATTGTATTTTGTAAAATTCATTGCTTTTTCAACTATATGTGGACACAACTCCGTTCAACTTAACCAGCAAGTGTACTGGGTCATCCAAGTAATATCTTACGTGAGTAAGGGTCGATCCCACAGAGATTGTTGGTATGAAGCAAGCTATGGTCACCTTGTAAATCTCAGTTAGGCAGATTAAATGGTTATGGGTTTCGAAAATTAATAATAAATAGAAAATAAAAAGGGATAGAAATACTTATGTAAATCAATAGTGGGAATTTCAGATAGGCGTGTGGAGATGCTAGAATCCTTTCGAATCTCTACTTTCTTATTGCTTTCATCCAATCATTCTTACTCCTTTCCATGGCAAGCTGTATGTAGGGCATCACCATCATCAATGGCTACTTTTAATCCTCTCGGGAAAATGGTCCTATGCGCTGTCACTGCACGGCAAATCGTCTGGAGGCATCACCTTTGTTGATGGCTACATCCCATCCTCTCAGTGAAAATGGTCCAAATGCTCTGTCACAGCACGGCTAATCATCTGTCGGTTCTCAATCAGGTTGGAATAGAATCCCTTGATTCTTTTGCGTTTGTCATCACGCCCAGCCTTCAGGAGTTTGAAGCTCGTCACAGTCATTCAATACCAGAATCCTACTCGGAATACCACAGACAAGGTTAGACCTTCTGGATTCCTGGGATCCTACTCGGAATACCACAGACAAGGTTAGACTTTCCGGATCCCCATGAATGCCGCCATTTATCTAGCTTATACCACGAAGATTCTGTTGGGAAATCTAAAAGATATGCGCCCGGCCTAAGGTAGAATGGAAGTGGTTGTCAGTCACACGCGTTCATAGGTGAGAATGATGATGAGTGTCACTGATCATCACATTCATCAAAGTGTTGTGCAACGTATATCTTGGAATAAGAATAAAAGAGAATTGAATAGAAAGTAATAGTGATTGTATTGAAACTCGAGATACAGCAGAGCTCCACACCCTTAATCTATGGTGTGCAGAAACTCCACCGTTGAAAATACATAAGTGAAAGGTTCAGGCATGGCCGAATGGCCAGCCCCCCTGAATGATCAAAAGACCAAATGATCAAAGACTAATCAGTCAAAAGATTAAACTGTCAAAAGGTGTCTAATACAATAGTAAATTATCCTATTTATACTAGACTAGCTACTAGGGTTTACATGAGTAAGTAATTGATGCATAAATCTACTTCCGGGGCCCACTTGGTGTATGTTTGGGTTGAACTTGATCTATTCACGAGCTGAGACTTCTCTTGGAGTTGAAATCCAAGTTATAACGTGTTTTGGGCATTCAACTCCGGATCATGACGTGTTTCTAGCGTTTAACTCCAGACAGCAGCATGTACTTGGCGTTCAACGCCAATTTACGTCGTCAATTTCCGAATAAAGTATGGACTATTATATATTGCTGGAAAGCTCTGGATGTCTACTTTCCAACGCCGTTTAGAGCGCGCCATTTGGAGTTCTGTAGCTCCAGAAAATCCATTTCGAGTGCAGGGAGGTCAGATTCCAACAGCATCAGCAGTCTTTTTGTTAGCCTTTTTCAGAGTTTTGCTCAAGTCCCTCAATTTCAGCCAGAAATTACCTGAAATCACAGAAAAACACACAAACTCATAGTAAAGTCCAGAAATGTGAATTTAACATAAAAACTAATGAAAACATCCCTAAAAGTAGCTTGAACTTACTAAAAACTACCTAAAAACAATGCCAAAAAGCGTATAAATTATCCGCTCATCAATTTGAAATTGGTTCGAAACTTCTGAATTGTATGATTTGGTTTTAATTTAATTTAGAAACTTTATTTGATTGAATTCAATTTAAGAAAACAATGATCGTTAAGGATTTCTAATGAACTTAAGAGGATGAGATTGGTTGTCGCTCTCCTAAAGTCTAGAGGCCTTGTTGAGGTGTTTAACTAATAAATAGTTTTTCTTTGTCTTTTGAAAGAAGAATTGGTTTAAGTGAAATTGTTTTAAAGGTTTTGTAGAATGTCACAAAGAGGTGGTTTTGGTTTTAAAAGAAAAAGAGAAGATAAATCGGCACGTGTGATTATGAGAATGATTGAAAGGGAACGAGAGGGTGACGAAAAGTAAATAGTTATAGTGCCGAAGTGAAAATGTTAAGCCATGAGATTTGAATGTGAATGATTGTGTGGGAACGCCCGTAAATATGGAATGGCTTCCAGGAGAAAGGGTGATGTAAGAATTATTGTTGTCTAGAATTTCTCAATAAAAAAAGAGAACTTCGTTATAAGCATATTTCCAAACTAACTAATAACTCTTAAATCAAAGTTTTAATTTGTTTGTCATAAGTACAAACCCAATAAAACCGAGAGTATTTAAACCTCGGGTCATCTCACAAGGAATTGCAATGAAGTGCTTAATTATTGGCTATGAAGGAACAAGGGGGTTTGATTTGGTGATTGACAAGAAAAGTAAATAACAAGAAAGTAAATAAGTATGCAAGGAATTAAATGAAAGGTAACTAAAGTAACAAAAATAGAAATTAAATGGCAAAAAGAACTCTTGGCTAAGGCTTGTAAATTGAGATGACCATCCTTGTCTACAAACCATATATTGACAATTATGAGGGACCGACCCATCAAGTCTACTTCTATGCTTGAAGTAAGTCAAATAAGCTTGATCAACATCAACCCATAAGTCCCAACATAGCTATTAATTGACTTACTAGTAGGCTAGTGTTAATAGGTATCAAATTGACCACTAAGGGTTCTCAAATCACCAATTCAATTAGACCCAATGACTCAAGGTCATCCAATTCCCTTAGCCTAGGTCAAGAGTATAGAAAACTACTCTATAACTAGGGAAAACATTTTATCAAACACCTAGAGTGCAATAAAAGTAAACATCACAAAATGTAAGAATTAATGAAACCCATAACTAACACAAATAAGAAACCAACAATAGCAATTAAGATAAACATAAAAAAGACATAGAAACATAAGATTGCATTGAAAGAAAATAAAAATCCAACAAGGGTTCATGAAAGTAAAAAATAGCAACATAAAGAAATCAACAAGAAAAACTAAGAAGATTAAGACAATAGAACAATAAAATATAAAGAGAGTTGAACTAAAAACAATAATTAAAACTTGGATCTAAGAAAATTTGACCTAAACTACCCTAAATTCTAGAGAGAAGGGAGAGCTTCTCTCTCTAGAATTCTAACCTAAAACATGATGAAAAACTAAAACTATGACTACTTCCTCCCCCCCTCCCCCCCATTTTCTTGCAATCCTTGGGTTCAAAAGCATCAGAAATGAGTTGGATTTGGGCCTCCTTGAGCTCAAAAATCACCCCCAGCGTAATGCCTTTAATGAGGTCATGTGCCGCTTGTCACACGTACGAATGGGTCACGCGTACGCGTCACTGGTAACTTTCTCTTTCACGCGTGTGTGTGGGTGATGTGTGCGCGTAGCTGGCGAATCTCCTCCTCACGCGTACACGTGGATGACACATGCGCCTGGCCTTGAGTCCTCCAAATGCTCATTTTCCATGAATTCTCCTTCTTGCATACTTTTCTCTTCACTCTTTTGATCCATTCCTTGCCTTTTAATCCTGAAATCACCAACAAACACATCAAGGCACCGAGTGGAATCAAAGTGGATTAAATTTAACCAATTTAACACCTAAAAAGCATGTTTTTACTTTTAAGCACAAATTAGGAGAAATTCACAAAACTATGCTATTTCATTGAAGAAATGTGGGAAAATTGATAAAATTCCCTGAATTTAATACAAGATAAACCATAAAATTGAGGTTTATCAAAGGGTCACATGCTTCAGTTGGAGAATCAGCACCTGTAAGTACTTGCAGAGGTCTTGTTCGACATGCTTCAGTTGGAGAATCAGCGCCTGCAAGAAGTAGAAACTTGCAAAGGTTATGTCGTTGGAATGCCTTATCCAACTTACAAGTTGGATTGCGTTGGGTGCGAGTCAAAACCGACAAATGAGCTCATTACCTGTGCTAGGAATAGGCATGCATCATCTCTGTTTGTATATTTTGCATTTGGTTTGGTGTTGTGAATTGTTTTTGATTACTTGAGTGTGTTTGCATTTTTTATTACTTGTTAATTTGAACTTCTATGACTAGTTATTATTCTGGGTGCTCGTGCTGGACTGTGAAATAAATTGAGCTATGATAATCCCAGCTTAATGAATTATCCTGACTCTACTAAGAACTCTCCAGTTCTTATCCCCTATTTCAATCCCTTTCAGCTACAAGTGCGAAGGTTTAGTATGGAGCTACAGGAGCATAGAAGATTATGTTAACGAGTTAAGTTGTTAGATTTTATTTTTCCCTCGTCATTTATTGTTTTTAGTTTTTAAAGGGGCAGAGTTTGTTTTTGAAAATCGTGGAATAAATCTATGTATTAATGCTATTTGAACATATATACCTTTATGGTTTAGTAATTTAAAATAAAGGATTTTCATTTTCTTAATTAAATTTTCAATTTGTATTCGCAAAGGCTCAATACTAAATAAATATAGTATGAAATTAAAGGAATAGAGGTAAGTAATTCCTAGGATTTTAGAATGATCATGAGATGCTAAAAGTTAGGGTGTTACACTTTCCATTGAAATGAAACGGCATTCTCCATTGCCATGGCACGGTTTATACCTCCAGGAGAAGGTGAGATGGCACTCTCAGTTGAGATAATAGTACCATGATTTGATACCCCCTAGGATGCGCACCGAGAGGCTGATCTGGGAGATGCTAGCTAGATTTTGTGTCGGGTTTGGCAGATAACAAACACTTGAGCTCATGACCCTAGGATAGGCATGCATCATACTGTATTTGTTTGAAATTACTTGGTTTGCCTAATTGACATCCTGTTAACTGCTAATTGTATTACTTGTCATAATTATTCTCTATGTGTGAATGTTTGACGATCTGTGTGATTGTGACTCGTTGGTTCGGATTATGGTAGCTTGAATGTTGGTTGATTATATTTTGGGACGGAGGCCGAGATTGAAAAAATTATTGGTAAGTTTGGTTAGACCATTTTGGTATGTAGTGAAATGTTATGGGATATTATATTTGGTTGAAATTTTTATAAATTAAAATATGAATTTAGATTTTGGATAATTAATTGTTAATGTTCGAAAAGATTCATAAGACAAGTAATGATCATTGTAATTGAAACCCTTTCTTTTTCTTATATGTATCCTCTTTTGATAATTCTAAAACTCCTATGGTGAGACCATGTGGTTAGGTTCTCACCTCCTACAGCCCTATATTTTTTAGGAAATAGACGAGGAAGCTTATGAAAATTTTGCTAAGTTTTTAGCAATGCTATATCTGTTTTAGATATCTTAGTTATTCTTTTCTCTTGCCATTATTATTATATTTTTTTAAAGAGGCATATGAGTCGTGATTGTAATGATATGTATATATGTAATATTTGTAAATTACTTTTATGACGAATCTTTGTATTTATATATATACGTGTGAAGTGTTGTGATCGATTTGTATGTGCGTATGTATGTAAGTTTGTAAAAAGGAAAGAAAAAGTATTTCCGGTTTTTCAAAGAAAACTCTGTGTTTTTTAGCTAAAGGCTCCTACTATGTAAAAATATATGAAAGGTTGTCGTAATATCCTTAATATCAAAGTGGCGCAACAAGAAGCGTGACATTCTGGTAGTAAGGATGTTACACTACCCAAATAGTTTGAAAGGATATATTGTCTATACTTTACTTGATAAAAAGACTTTGGTATCCAGGAGTGTTCTTTTTCATGAATTAACCTTCCTATTAGTTACAAAAGCTCAAATCCTCTTCATCCCACCCCACTTATTTTTTTACCCAAATTTTGACTCCTCCTCACCTATTAAACAACACACACCAACCTATTCCCAAATTTTCATCCCAATGTCCTTTTTTCAAAAACCCGTAATTCAATTCATCCTTCATTAGCGCTTTCAACTCCTTCTTGTAACATTGACCCCCACACCATAACAATCCAATCACATACATCTTTTCCTCCTAATCCCAAATCCACTATACTTACCCCCTCTAACCAAGGTATCCTCCCTTCCTCCCCTGATTTGCATATTTTTTCTCCTTCCCCTCCACTGCCACTTCGTCGGAGCCAACGAACAACTAAGCCACCCATTTACCTCTTCGATTACCTGTGCAACACTTCTCTTACTTCCCAAACCTCTCCATCTTAAATGCCAGGATATCAAATTTCTTCTGGTTTTTTGCTCTCTTTTTTGTCTCTTTCTCATAGATTATATGTCTCATCCTTGCATTCTAAGCATGAACCAAAGATGTTTTGTGAAGCCAATGGAGTTTCTTATTAGCGTCTAGCCATGCAGGAGGAACTTGCCATGTTGAAGTCAAACCGGACCTGTCTTCTTGTAGATTGTCTACAGCAAGTGTGTAAGAACTGGAATAACTGTTTTAATAAAATAATAATTTTTTTAGCTACCCATAATAGGTTCGAAAATATGAAAATGTTATTTTAAAATGAAAATGTGAAATTTGAATTCAATGAATTTTTCTGAGTGGGAAAATATATCTTTTGCAAAAAATTTTTATAAAAATGCATACAGGTGCTTAAGCTGGCAGTACCGGCTCTAAACTGTCCGGTACCGCATATTGAGAAAAAGAAGATTCTTGAAAAGTGAATTTATTATTTTGGAAAGACAAAAATAATTTAAAATTTAAAAACGGACACTAATCTTAAGGATTTTGGCCCAGAGTGGGCAAAACGGACCAAAAATACTAACGGATTAGACCGAATCCAAATTAGGCCCAAGCCCAACTTATAAACACACATTGAATGAGCATTTCAGCTCATTCACTCACCAAAGAGGGTGAGGGCACACTGAAATGAGAAAGGGGGGACGGGGAAGGAGAGCTCCATGTCACTATTCATCTCCTCCTTCAAAATTCCATAACTTTTTATCTGGAGTTTTGATTGATGAGCCGTTTGCGGCCACGCAAAACTCTTGTTGAGCCCGTCGTTTTTAGCAAACTTTTGATGGTAAGAGACTCTTTTCCTAGCTCCAGCTTTTAGCCCTAGCCCGAAACTCGAAAATGGCTTTGCATTTTTGAGTTTCTTTGTGTTTTTGTTGTTTAGATGTAATCCAACTTGGGTGAGTAGGGGATTTTACCCCAAAACTCGTTAGACAAGGTAAGATATCACTAAATCCTTGTATTTAGTTGTATGTCATAAACCCTAGCTTTGATTCTTGTTGTTTTTCATATTATAGAGTGTTCTTGGTGTTGTTTGGTCACTACAAAAAAATAAGCTTTTTGCCACGCTTTTAAAGCGTGCCAAAAAGTGCAAAAAAGCATGCCGATAGCTTTTTGCCATGCTTTTTGAGCTACCGGCACGCTTTTGAAAATGTCACATTTGCGACCGTACCGGTTGATATATCGCCACGCTTTATATTTTGCTACACTTTTATCTATTGGCACGCTTAAAAGCGTGGCTGTATGTATAACCTTGAAGCCATGCTTTTAAAGCGTGCCAAAAAATAGACATACAGTCACACTTTTAAAGCGTGGCAAAAAATGGATATACAACCATGCTTTTAAAGCGTGATAAAAAATGGATATACAGCCATGCTTTTAAAGCGTACTGAAAAATGGATATTGATTAAATCAATGGCCTTGCACTCTCCTTTTGGATTCTCTTTTGTATTGCTTGGGAGAATACTGGGAGGAGTTTCAATAACTTTCTTACTCAGCTGGCCCACTTGTGCCTCCAGATTTCTGATGGAGGATCTTGTTTCACTCATGAAACTGAAAGTAGCCTTTGACAGATCAGAGACTAGATTGGATAAATTAGAAGTGTTTTGTTCAGAATTCTCTGTATGTTGCTAAGAAGATGATGGAAAAGGCTTGCTATTGCTCAGCCTATTGCGTCCACCATTGTTAAAGCCTTGTTGAGGCTTTTGTTGATCCTTCCATGAGAAATTGGGATGATTTCTCCATGATGAATTATAGGTGTTTCCATAAGGTTCACCCATGTAATTAACCTCTGCCATTGCAGGGTTCTCAGGATCATAAGCTTCTTCAGAAGCTGCCTCTTTAGTACTGTTGGATGCATTTTGCCATCCATTCAGATTTTGAGAGATCATGTTGACTTGCTGAGTCAACACTTTATTCTGAGCCAATATGGCATTCAGAGTATCAATTTCAAGAACTCCTTTCTTCTGAGGCGTCCCATTATTCACGGAATTCCTCTCAGAAGTGTACATGAATTGGTTATTTGCAACTATGTCAATGAGTTCTTGAGCCTCTTCTGGCGTTTTCTTCAGGTGAATAGATCCACCTGCAGAATGGTCCAATGATATTTTCAAAAATTCAGATAGACCATAATAGAATATATCTAATATGGTCCATTCTGAAAACATGTCAGATGGACACCTTTTGGTCAACTGCTTGTATCTTTCCCAAGCTTCATAGAGGGATTCACCATCTTTTTGTTTGAAGGTCTAAACATCCACTCTAAGCTTGCTCAGCTTTTGAGGAGGAAAGAATTTATCCAAGAAAGCCGTGACCAGCTTATCCCAGGAGTCCAGGCTATCTTTAGGTTGTGAATCCAACCATATTCTAGCTCTGTCTCTTACAGCAAAAGGGAAAAGCATGAGTCTGTAGACTTCAGGATCAACTCCATTCGTCTTTACAGTCTCACAAATCTGCAAGAACTCAGTTAAAAACTGGTAAGGATCTTCAGATGGAAGTCCATAAAACTTGCAGTTCTGTTGCATTAAAGCAACTAGTTGAGGTTTCAGCTCAGAATTATTTGCTCCAATGGCAGGAATGGAGATGCTTCTTCCATCAAATTTGGACGTTGGCTTTGTGAAGTTACCAAGCATTCTCCTTGCATTATTGTTGTTGGGTGCGGCTGCCATCTCCTTCTCTTGTTCTAATATTTCTGAAAGGTTACCTTTAGATTGTTGTAGTCTAGCTTCTCTGAGTTTTCTCTTCAGAGTCCTTTCAGGTTCAAGATCAATTTCAACAAGAGTGCATTTTTCCTTGTTCATGCTCATATGAAAGAGAAGAAAACAAGAAAAGAAGAGGAATCCTCTATGTTACAGTATAGAGATTCCTTTATGTTAGTAGAAGAAGAAAGGGGAGAAGAGTGAAGAAGAATGGGTTCGGATTTTTAGATGAAGAGAGGTGAAGAGAAGTGTTAGTAAATAATTAAATATAATAAGAAAAGAGAGGGAGAATTTCGAAAATAATTTTGAAAAAGAGGTTAGTATTTTCAAAAATTAAATATAAGATATAATTAAAATTAAAATTTAAAACAATTAAAAAGAATTTTTGAAAAAGAGAGAGGTATTTTCGAAAATTGAAGAGGAAAAAGTAGTTAGGTGGTTTTGAAAAAGATAAGAAACAAACAAAAAGTCAAAAAGTTAATTGAAAAAGATATTAAAATCAAATTTGAAAAGATAAGAAGATAAGAAGTTAGATAAGATATTTTAAAATCAAAATTTTGAGAAAGATAAAATTTTTGAAAAAGATAAGATAAAAGTTAAAAAGATTTAATTCCAAAAATTTAAAATTACTTTCTTCACTAACAAGAAACTACAAGATAAGATTCTAGAACTTTAAAGATTGAACCTTTCTTAACAAGAAAGTAACAAACTTCAAATTTTTGAATCACTCACATTAATTGTTAGTGAGTTTTTGAAAATTTTGATATAAAGATAAGAAAAAGATTTTGAAAATATTTTGAAAAAGATTTTTGAAATTTTCGAAAAAAAGGAAAAAATGGAAAAGATATGATTTTTGAAAAAGATTTTGAAAAGATAAGATTTTTAAAATTGAAAATTTGACTTGACTTGTAAGAAACAACTAATTTTTAAAAATTTTTGACCAAGTCAACCCAAAATTTCGAAAATTTGAAGGGAAATAAGGAAAAGATATTTTTTGATTTTTTTGAATTTTTAATGATGAGAGAGAAAAACAACAAAAATGACTCACAACATGAAAATTATGAATCAAAACTCATGATGCATGCAAGAACACTATGAATTAGGGGTGTTCGCAGTGCGGTTTGGTTCGGTTTTTAAGAGAAATGTCATCCGATCCGATCGTCTAATTAAGCTGCGGTTCGGTTTGGTTCGGTTTTTTGTCGAGGCCATCCGAACCAAACCAAACCAATTAAAATCGGTTTGGTTTGGTTCGGTTTGGTTTGGTTCGGTTTGTTCGGTTTTTCAATCAATTCAAACAAAATACTAAAATACTATTTCACAAAGTCTTATACATTCAAATCGTCAAACACAACTACACAATTGAAATCAACAATCCGGTGTCATCCATATTCTCAGTTGAACTGACATCAAACTTACTAAAGAAATACATTAAACAACAAAATCAATTTACAAACAATTTACAAAATCAAGCAATTTACAAAATCATTAACCAAGCAGCAACAATACCAACAATAAAGTAATTCAACAATAATTCAGTAATTCAAAACCTCCAACACTTGATAAATCATATTAAAATACTTCAAAACTCAAAAGCAATTCAGTAATTCAACAGAACAACCAGCAAGGCAGCAACACTGAAATAAACAAGTCAACAACCAGCAGCAATCCATCAAATATACGTTATTGGCTCCTATTTTGTGCTTTATTGTCATCAAAATGCAGTGAAGAGGATTTTCATATCTTTGGATGCATCCTATACCTGTCATGATAAAAAAAATCAAGAAAAGGATTCAGAACCACAAATTTTCAAACAGAAATTATCAAACAGAAGCACAAATTACCAAAGCTGCAAGAACAAATTAGAAAGAACAGAACCAAAAGAGCCGCACCGCCGGTGCTGTTCAACGGCATTGAAAGCATTACAATATTACATATCCACCAATTCCACCTTCAGTTTCACCAATGTTATCCCTCATACTATGATCAAACTGCAAAAAATCACAAATACAACATTAAATATCAACACTAACAGTGAATCAAAACCAAAAACAGAATAACAATAAATCATTGAATTAATAACAAGTTAAAAGCAAAAAATAGTAGCAGCCATCAGACCAATAAAGAAGAATTCCCCCGTTAAAATTTTTACAATAATACCGGCTATCTATTTTCAACCTCATCACACCACTAATTCATCAAAACCACACAAATACCACCAAAATTGCATTTGGAGTCTCCCTTTTTTAACCAACAGATTAACAAATTCAAATTCAAATGAATTAGCAGCAGCAATAATAAGAATAAACCATTAACAATAACAGTTACAGTAGCAGCAGCAATAATAATGATTAATTAACAAATTAAAATCAATAATCAATAATAATTAACAAATAAAAAAACAGATAATAGTAGCAGCAGCCAGCAAAAATTAGAACAGAAGAGAGAACACAGAACAGTAAATAAAATCAATAGAACAGAGAAAATCAAGAAGCAAAAAATAACAAGTGGCTGGATCAGAAGTAGAAGAACCAACCTGACTTAGGCTCCATTATTGATAATCTGCTGATATAGACAGAGTGGCAGAGTGCAGAAAGAACGATGGAGAGAGAGGCACTACAAGGACTACGGTGTGTTGCTGCGGCCTTCGTGGAGCTATGGAGGACGATGGCGTGCTGCTGGGAGAGGACGATGGCGTAGCCGTGCCGGGGAGGATGACGAAGAGAGAGCCGTGCTACGAGGAAGAGAACAGGGCCGAGGGGCACAAGTCAGGGTAGGTGTTGTCCAGAGGCAAGTCGGCAGCAATGGCGGAGGCGCGGAGCAGAGGGAGGACGAGGAAGGGAGAGGGAGAGCAAAAGGCGCTGAGAGTTGAGAGGATTGGAGGCAAAGGGGCAAGAAGAGTTAGGGGCTGAGAGGGGCTACTGGTCGGGGCTGGGAGACACTGTTTGTTGGGGCTGGGAGGGATAGGGAGGTGCTGCTGGGGGGGTTAGGGTAATGGGATTTCTTTGAGAGGTTTGGCTGCGTGGGGACGTGGGGGTGGGGTAATGGGGACGCTAGGTTTTCTGAAGGGGGTGGGGAGGTGGGCCGTGGGGTAATGGGCTGTCTAATGGGTTGGGTTAACTAATGGTTTTTTTAGGGTTTCTTTAGTTACCGGTTCGGTTTGGTTCGAGTTTTCATGGTCAGAACTGAAAACCGAACCGAACCGGAAAAAAATAGCAAAATACATTTTTTTCGGTTTTGTTCGGTTTTCGGTTTTTTCGGTTCGGTCTGTCGGTTTAGTTCGGTCCGGATCGGTTTTGAACACCCCTATGAATGTCAAGATGAACACCAAGAATACTTTGAAGATCATGATGAACATCAAGAACATAATTTTGAAAAATTTTTGATGCAAAGAAAACATGCAAGACACCAAACTTAGAAATCTTTAATGCATGGACTCTAACAAACGAAAAATGCATATGAAAAATAACAAACAACACAAAATAAGAAATCATCAAGATCAAACAAGAGGATTTACCAAGAACATCTTGAAGATCATGAAGAACACTATGAATGCATGAATTTTCGAAAAATGCAAGAAAATTTTTTTTTTAAAGCATGCAATTGACACCAAACTTAAAAATTGACTCAAGACTCAAACAAGAAACACAAAATATTTTTGGTTTTTTTTATGATTTTATGATTTTTTTGTATTTTTATTATTTTTTTTCGAAAATATACTTTAGAAAAACAAAATAATAATAAAAAAAATATTTTTGAAAGATTTTTGAAAACTTTTTGAAAAGAAAATTACCTAATCTGAGCAACAAGATGAACCGTCAGTTGTCCATACTCGAACAATCCCCGGCAACAGCGCCAAAAACTTGGTGGACGAAATTGTGATCAACAATAATGGCTCTTTGGCATGTGCATAAAAATTAACTCAGCACTTTCTTTCCACAACTCCGTTCAACTTAACCAGCAAGTGTACTGGGTCATCCAAGTAATACCTTACGTGAGTAAGGGTCGATCCCACAGAGATTGTTGGTATGAAGCAAGCTATGGTCACCTTGTAAATCTCAGTTAGGCAGATTAAATTGATTCATGATAGGTTCGAAAATTAATAATAAACAGAAAATAAAAGGGATAGAAATACTTATGTAAATCAATAGTGGGAATTTCAGATAGGCGTATGGAGATGCTGTGCTCCTCTTGTATTTCTACTTTCTTATTACATTCCTCCAATCCTTCCTACTCCTTTCCATGGCAAGCTGTATGTAGGGCATCACCGTCTTCAATGGCTACTTTTCATCCTCTCGGGAAAATGGTCCTATGCGCTGTCACTGCATGGCTAATCGTCTAGAGGCATCACCCTTGTTGATGGCTACATCCCATCCTCTCAGTGAAAATGGTCCAAATGCTCTGTCACAGCACGGCTAATCATCTGTCGGTTCTCAATCAGGTTGGAATAGAATCCCTTGATTCTTTTGCGTCTGTCACTAACGCCCAGCCTTCAGGAGTTTGAAGCTCGTCACAGTCATTCAATACCGGAATCCTACTCGGAATACCACAGACAAGGTTAGACTTTCCGGATTCCCGGGATCCTACTCGGAATACCACAGACAAGGTTAGACTTTCTGGATCCCCATGAATGCCGCCATCTATCTAGCTTATACCACGAAGATTCTATTGGGGAATTTAAGAGATATGCGCCCGGCCTAAGGTAGAACGGAAATGGTTGTCAGTCACGCGCGTTCATAGGTGAGAATGATGATGAGTGTCACGGATCATCACATTCATCAAGTTGTTGTGCAACGTATATCTTGGAATAAGAATAAAAGAGAATTGAATGGAAAATAATAGTAATTGTATTGAAACTTGAGGTACAACAGAGCTCCACACCCTTAATCTATGGTGTGCAGAAACTCCACCGTTGAAAATACATAAGTGAAAGGTTCAGGCATGGCCGAATGACCAGCCCCCCTAAAACGTGATCAATAGCCTCTTAAGATGAAGAATAAAACAAAACTGAGACCAAAGATGAAACGTGGTCAAAAGACGACTAATACACTAGTAAAAAGTCTTATTTATACTAAACTAGCTACTATGGTTTACATGAGTAAGTAATTGATGCATAAATCCACTTCCGGGGCCCACTTGGTGTATGCTTGTACTGAGCTTGATCTATCCACGAGCTGAGGTGTTTATTGGAGTTGAACGCCGAGTTATAGCGTGTTTCTGGCGTTCAACTCCGGGTTATGACGTGTTTCTGGCGTTTAACTCTAGACAGCAGCATGTACTTGGCGTTGAGCGCCACTTTACGTCGTCAATTCCCAAATAAAGTATAAACTATTATATATTGCTGGAAAGCTCTGGATGTCTACTTTCCAACGCCGTTGAGAGCGCGCCATTTGGAGTTCTGTAGCTCCAGAAAATCCATTTCGAGTGCAGGGAGGTCAGATTCCAACAGCATCAGCAGTCCTTTGTCAGCCTCCTATCAGAGTTTTGCTCAAGTCCCTCAATTTCAGCCAAAAATTACCTGAAATCACAGAAAAATACACAAACTCATAGTAAAGTCCAGAAATGTAAATTTAACATAAAAACTAATGAAAACATCCCTAAAAGTAGCTTGAACTTACTAAAAACTACCTAAAAACAATGCCAAAAAGCGTATAAATTATCCGCTCATCACAAGACATCTGACAAGGGGACACTCTTGTACAGAATCTTGGCCTATCATAATTATTTAAAATTCCATGAATTTTTTGACTTACAATGCATTCTTTGTCGCTACTGAATTAATTATTAAGGACTATATTAAGATTATGAAATAACAAATCACTTGCTTGAAAATGGCATTAGTTCGGATTAAATTATGAAATAACAAATCACTTGCTTGAAAACAGTACTGGTTCAGGATCCACTACAACCAACCTAATTAAATTTCGTTCTAGCCTAATAAATAAAATAAAAGAGTAAGAAGCAAAAATTGACAGAGCAGAATGAAATAAGAGACAAATAACCATAATTCTCTCACTTCTACTGTATTTGCTTTTGGAAGAAGCAAGTCCTTACATGCTTTTTCAAAATAAATAAACAGAAAAAATAACTTATTTTTGTTTTTGTCTTTCTTTAAAAAAGCACAAGCAAAACAAGTCAAATATTTTTTATTTAGAAAAAGGGGGAAAGTACCTTGTTTGGTAATGATTTGACATATTTACAAGCATGTTATAAATTAAAAAAAATCATTAATAATAATTAATAAATTAATGAAAAAATACACTATTTAAATGAAAATTTTGACCTTAATATATAAAATTAGGTGATAACTCAGGTGCAGTTAACTTCATGTGGAGTTGATAGTTGAAAATCGTTAAATAATTTGACAAATTTGACTAAATTGTCATCTAACGACTCTCAACTATCAACTTCACCTTCACATGAATTTAACTGCATATAAGTTTCTGCCGTAATTAAGCATAGTCAGAAGAGAACTTACATGGAAA
The DNA here is from genome assembly GCF_014773155.1 of Arachis stenosperma. NCBI lineage: Eukaryota > Viridiplantae > Streptophyta > Magnoliopsida > Fabales > Fabaceae > Arachis > Arachis stenosperma. The sequence goes on from NC_080383.1 coordinate 69,552,421, forward strand.
CAACACGTGAGTTCTTGCATGTGATTCCTTCCAAGAACCACTACAAGAATCTGAACCAACCCAACTGGGAATATTGATTTGCAAAGAATCCTTTAGAGAATTTAAGGCCTCAACTGCAATGAAAAGTTAAATTTGTTTCATTGATTCATTCATTGAAATAAATACCTTAGATCTTAATATATACAAAGATAATCGAACTTAAGAATAGTCTTGAATAATGTATATATGGATTAAGAGAACTTACCATCATCATTGGAAGCTGTTTGTGAAAGTGCTACAAACAAGAAGCAATTGAGCAAAAGCACCAAATGGTAACTTCAATTTGCTATCCATCTTTCATTGCAATTTGCAATAATCCACTCACCACCTCAACTAGTTATATAACAAAGTTGATGATAAATATCAAATAATAAATTGGACTGGTTTTTTGTTCTTTTTTTAATTTTTCCTAGACAAAGTCAACATGCAAATTTGGTAAAGAAACCCATTTTCCTTCTAGACAAAAACTGATCTAAAATAGAAAATGCAAGTGGACAAAATGGAAAAAAAATTACATTAAACATGAACGCAGATATGAAGTTGGCAAGAGAATGAAAACCCCATTTCACCAATTATTTCAAATTGGCCTTCATCATTCTCACTCTAGCTTCCATTCGGCGGTTTCCTATACAGCAGCTGGATGTGAACAACGCCTTTTTGCACGGCAATTTGTCTGAAGTTGTATATATGGAACTCCCTCCTGGTCCCTCCTCTGGCTGATCTAATTAGTGCTTTTGGCTTCTCAAGTCTCTGTATGGTTTACGACAATCAAGTCGTATATGGTATGAGAAGCTTTCTATTCTACTTATTTCTTGTAGCTATCAACAAACCGTTTTTACTATAGTTTGTTCATTAATGTTAAGGGCAGTGAAGTTTGCATCTTGTTGATTTATGTTGACGATATTGTAATTACTGGTAGTTTAGTTTCTGAAATGGTAGCAATCAAGAAAATTCCGAATGATCATTGTAAAATTAAGGATTTGGGTATTTTGAAATATTTTTTGGATATTGAAGTGGCTCATTCCAGTTCAGGAATTTTCTTGTCACAACATAAATACTGTTTAGACATGTTATATGATTGTAGACTTTCGGGAGCCAAGACTATTGGGATTCTTACGGATAGTACTACTAAGCTTTCACAAGATGATAGTTCCTTGTTGCAAGATCTTTTTATTTATTGACATTTGGTTGGGCGACTCATCTGCTTAACCACCGGCCAGATATTACTTACACTACCCAACAATAAGGCAGCCCTCTGTATTCTTCAATATCTCAAGAACAGCCCGGGGAGGGGACTTTTCTTTTTTAGGCGTTCAACAGTTCAGATTTCTAGTTTTAGCGATTCCGATTGTGCTGGGTGTCCGGATATGGTCGTTCTTTAATTCGCTACTGCTTTTTTTTTCAGGGAGAGTCCCTTATTTCCTAGAAAACAAAGAAACAGACCACTGTTGTACGCTCATCAACTGAAGCATAGTAACATGCTCATGTTAATACCACTTGCGAACTCTTATGGATATTGAATTTGCTGGGTTTTGTTCATGTTTTTTATGATAGACCTCCTGTTTTGTTTTACGATCATTAGAGTGCTCTTCATATAGATGTCAATCCAGTTTTTCACGAGCACACAAAATATTTGGAGGTTGATTGTCATCTGGTGCGTCAAAAATCTCAGGCTAGGGTAATGAAGTTGTTGCCCGTCCCTTCTTCTAGTCAACTTGCAGATATCTTTGCCAAGCCACTTCCAACTAAACCTTCTTACGCCAACTTATCCAAACTAGGGATTCTTAACGTATACCATCTTCCACCTTGCGAGGGCATATTAAACCAACCACCATCAACCCAACATAGCAATAACACACAAGAGAATCAGGCCCAAATACAAAATTCAGAATAAGTAACTTTTTTTCTCTGTTATTTTTCTTTTACTCATGCTTTTTCTCTTTTGTTCTAGAATGTGGTGACTCGCTTTTTTTATTTGGATAAAATTATTTTAGTTTCTAGATTTGATAGTTGTTATATAGATTTGCCAAGTTGTATGTTTTTCTTCTTGTATATATACAACTTCTGTAATTATTGATCAATAATAAAATAGTAATACACATTCTATTCATTGCTAAGTTGTATGTTTTTCTACTTGTATATATACAACTTCTTTAATTATTGATCAATAATAAAATAGCAATACACATTCTATTCATCTTTATGCTTTTCTGCCTAATTCTTGTCAATAATTATATGTCAAAAACGATAAGCATTAGTCTTATAAAGTTATAGAGAAGTTTAAATAATTATATTAGAATAGCAGGTGATAAAAGTGATAGCATACACATTGTAAGACCCCGAATTTTTAAAAATTAAATAAGTTATTTATGATTTATGATATTTATTTAGAATTATATTTTCAGAGTTTTTTATATTAATTGGGTATTTTCTTATTTATGATTTAAAACTTTAGTAATTGAATAATAATAAAGATTTTATATGCTTGAATTTGAATAATTAGATTTTGAACATTATTTTATGATTTAAAAGAAAATTGATTTGATGATCTCTAATTCTTGAATTAGAGTATTTATTTAAAAATAATTTGTAAGTGTATGAATAATAGTAGTTTGTTTAAAGATAATTTTGTTGGAATAAAATTAGTTTTCAATTATTATAGTATCCCTAATTTTTATTAGAATTACCAAACTACCCAAAAATCTCCAAATTTAAAATCCTAACCTCAACCCTAAATCTAATACACACACTCACTTTCACTTTTCTTCTTCGCTGCCACTCTCAAGCTACACGCACGGCTGATAAAGGAAAAGCAGAAAGAAAGAAAGGGGAAAAGAGAGAAGAGAACTGCAGGCAGAGGAAGAAGGAAGGAGGGAGAGACACGCCCAGCCACTGTGCCACGTTGCCACCGCCACGCCTTATCGCCGTCCAGCCCGTTCCGCCGTTGAGCCAAGTTCCATTGCCATCCATGGAGCTACGAGGATGTGTTGCCGTCGTTGAAGAGAGAAGGTCGCGTGGAGAAGGGAGGAGTCACTGGGTGCCGCCGCGCCTAGCCTTCGTCGCCACTAGAGCTTCGTCGCTACTGCCGTTGGTTCACCATGGTCATGGTGAGGAGCTAGGATAGGGGAGAGAGAGAGAGAGAGAGAGAGAGAGAGAGAGAGAGAGAGAACAAGTGCGTGGAAGAGGAAAAGCTGCGTCTCGTTGCTGTCGTCGTGTTCCGTCACTGGTGCAGATGTTCCTACCGTCGTCGCTGCCGTCTGGGTGATCACCAGCAATAGTCACTGCTACTGGAGCTGGCCGGAGTCAACCATTGGAGCTATGATTGCTCAGTTCTTGGTTCTTTCTTGGTACAGTAGGTCATTTTGCTCCGAGAATCTCTCTTTGTCGCTATTATGTTATATGAGTTAATAGTCAAAATAGTCCCTGAAAGATACTCCAATCTCCATTTTGGTCCCTGAAAGATGAAATTAATCAAAAGCGTCCCCGAAAGATACCGATGTTGATGGCGTTCGTCCTTCTGTCATATCAGTTATTGAGGTGTGTAACGTTTGCTGAGTTGGAACATTAAGTTACAGTGTGGCACAAACCAAAATGACGTAGCATCAATCCTCCACCCCCAAAACCATGAGACGACGTCATTTGTGGTCCAGAGTGGGATCTTCAAACGTTTCTCCCCATCACCTCCTCTCATAACAACCCTCTTCAACTTTCGCTCCAAAATCCCTCGTCTCCTCTCTACTCTATGACTCTCTGCCCTCAGACACTTGCCTATGATCAGGACCTCCTTGTTTACTTGACGACCTTTGTGCGCATCAACATTCGTGGAAGAGTTGGCGCTACTAGAATGGAAAGTTGGAGGAGCTCGCGAAGAACTTACGCGGTTGGAGGAAGGAATAGTAACTGCCATAGGTAAAAATTTAATTTTTTTTGTCAATTTTTGTTGATTTTACTGTGTTGGTGTGTGTCGCTTTATGTTGATGTAGTTCTGAGAACCATTTAGTTAAACTAGGGTTTGGAGTTGACGTTGCTAGACAAGATACGATATTAGGAAGAATATGTTTTCTGTGAAGTTGCTGTGACGGGTTTCATGGTTATTATGCTATGGGTTATTTTGGTTTTGGTCTTAGTTCGAGGGTTTGTGATGATTATGAGCATGTTATTTGTTGTGTTTTTACATGCAGTTATTACTCTGAGTTTGTTTCATATTTTGTTGTTGATTATCGTTATTTGATTTTTGCTTTTGTAGATGGAGGGTCCTCCTATGGCATTTGTATTTCACTATGGTGGGAAGTTTAAGAAGGATGAGGGTGAAAATCTGTACTAGGAGCCCGATCACATAGAGGTGTTAATAGGAGTTGACAGTGACACACTTGATGTGTTCTTTGTGAAGGGTTACTTTAAGGAATTGGGATATGCTAAGGCTAGGGAATGTTGGTGGAAATCTCCTAGAATTCCCCTTGAATTTGGGTTGAGGAGGCTGGCCACAGATGATGATTTGATTGCAATGGTCAAGAATTATAGGAGGAACTTCAATTTGATCAACCAAGAAGAGGAGAAGAGACAAGGGTGAACAGCCAACTGGGTCAAGCACCAGGATGAAGAGGAAGTACAATCCAATCAGGTGCGTGTATTGTGGTGAAGTTGGACACAGCAAGAGAGGTTGTGCAAAGAAGAAAAAAGTAGATGCTGAGGAACAAGCTAGGCAAATACACCTGCAGCTTGCACTTGTTAAAGAGTCTGCTCCCCCAACAGATGAAACAAACACCAACAATGATGTTCAATCCCTTTCTCTACCTCCTCCAGTAGTCCAGCCATAACCTAATGTGACAATCAGCCAACCAAAAGGCCCCCCACCAATACAAGATACCCAACCTCCTGTTGAAGACCTTCAAATTAATTACTTATTGCTTTATCTTTAACACCACTTGTATTTATTTAGTTAAAAAATAATAGTTCTACCAACTAGCCTATGCATAATGCAAAGAGAGGAATGCCACCTAAATTGCATGTCATTAAACGCAAGGCAAGATTGAATGCCTCCACCAAATCACTTGTGGCTATATCTGCTGAAACACTAAAAGGAACAAGTTTTGCAACTGCTAAGTAGATGCAAAGCTTCATGACATTTGTGCCAACTCCAGGCTTCAAGCATCCAAGAAAGAAAGATTAAGAACTAATTAGGAAATGTGTTTTGTATGTCGTTGTTATTAGCTTTTGGGAACAGGGTTGTGTAAACTGGTTGTGTTGTCAGGATATTTTAGTTAGGCCTATTATGTTTTGTTTTCTTTAGGTGAACAATGCTATGGAACCTTTGTTTTGAATTGCTCTATTAAGTTGTGGATCCTTGATTACCCATGTGGTATATCTACTAAGACAATATAATATGATTATGATGTTTGTTATGGATTATAACAATGATTATGTCTATTCTGATGTATGCAGCTTTTTGGTGAATTTATATTTAGGTACAAACATCACCATATTGTATTTTCAATGAAACCTATCATGCTCAAAGGACAAGTTTATGTTGACTTAAACATAATTAAGCTAGAACACCTAATTTCATTCATAAGTCACATCATCATTACATATCAACTAATTCAATCTCAAAGCTCTAACAACACCCCTAAAAGCACAACAACATAACACTCAATCTGTAGCTATACTTAGAGATACATGTGATCAAAAGTGATGCACAAATGACAGTAGCCACAATCATTGCAACTGAGATTTACATTATTAGCATCTTTACTGCTCTAACTTCATCCTCCAAACTACTTAATCTCCATGACACATTCAATCTCCATTCATTATAGTCACCACCAACCTTTGCATCAGTTTCTGCCCCTGCTGGATACTCATTATTATCAACCCATTTAAAGAAGTTGCAGTGGCTTCCCTTCTGAATATTTTAAAAAAAAAAATATCAATTTCAAGTGCCCAACAAAATAGACATAGAAAATGGGAAACAAAATTAATTTATCCTAACTCACTGGGTATCTTGCACAAGTGTGGAACAACCTATCTGAATTCTCTCTTGTACCAGATTTTTTGATCATTGTCTTCAACACGCAAAAGCATGTCTGGTCCTCGATCTTCCTCTTCCATCGCATACAAGAGTTGGAACCATGTCTACCAAGAGACTGAGATGGCAAGCCACCACTGCAACTTCCATTCATCATGACAGCGATTAAACAAACATTCAGGGTCAACTACTACGAGAATCACACACATTTATGCTTCGACTAGGGTTAGGTTAGGGTTGTAATATTAGGACTAATTTGAGCTAAATAAACAAATTTATCTGCTCAGCATTAACGTCAGCTATGCTGGATTGTGCCATGCTGAAACTTAACGTTCCAGCTCAGCAAACGTTACACACCTCAGTAACTGAGATGACGAAAGGACAAACTCCATCAACGTCGGTATCTTTCGGGGACACTTTTGATTAATTTTATCTTTCAAGGACCAAAATGGAGATCGGGGTATCTTTCAAGGACGATTTTGACTATTAACTCTATGTTATATATTATTGAGGATTTTTCGATGTTAATGTTTTAGAGTTGAGTGACTGAGGTTGCATGCTGTGTTCGTTGCTGTCACAGCATTATGGTGGAGTTTCTATGGACGTTGCAACTACCGATGCTGTGAACAAAGAGGATAAAATAGAGTTTGTTGTATAGTTGAGTCGCGATTGAGGTAGGAACTTTTTTTTAAAACTCATTTTATCTCCAAGAATTGTTGCAAGTCAATGTTAATGCAAAACATGTATTTTTGTGATTTCGTAAGTCTTACGGATTGAAATGAGTTGCCTTGAATGATTGAAATTGGATGCTTGATTGGTTTATTGATCGATTGACAATGTTTAGTTGGGTTTTGTACTTGGTTTAAAGTTGTTATGATGATGGTTGAATTATGGCCGTTTCCGATTATTGAGTTGGCATTGTAGCGAATGAAAGCTTGATTTGAAAATCTGGTTTGTATGTCTTATTGAGGAATGGTTTGGTTTTGAATCCATTGGAAAGGATTGAGAAATGATTTGATATAGGCATTGGTTTGATTTTAGAAATGATTTGAGATTTGGAAATGATTTACTATTGGCATTGGTTTGAATTTAGAAATGGTTGAGAAGAGTTTGAGAAATGGTTTGGTTAGGACGCGAGAAGGGTGGAAAAATCCGAGTTTTAGGAGAGATGCTACCAACATTTTTATGAGAATTTGGAAGTTTTATTTCGGTTAATTTGATTGAAGAATTATTTGATTTGATTTTGATTTAACTAAAGAAAAGAGTATGATTTGGAGTGTTTTAGTGAACTTTGAAGTGATTATTAAAGAATAAATGGTCATGTTTTGGAATTGCAAACAGGATAATTTTTTAGTCCTTTGAAAGAGACATAAACTTAAACAGGTTTTGAAGTTGGTTTGGCTAATCACAAAAAGGATTATGTTTTCGGGTATTCGATTGAATGGAAATGAGTTTTACTGATTTGATATGAATTGAAGAGTTATGATTTAAGGTTTTTAATTAATTTAAAAAAATGAGATTGGTTGTCACTCTTCTAAAGTTTAGAAACTGTCCTAGAATTTAACTTAATAAATCTTGATTTAAGGTAATTTGATCAAATATAATAACTTATTTTGGTTTGGGTTGATTTAAGAAAATCATTATGTTTTGGGTCCTTGGGGGAAAAGCTTTGAAAGTCTTTAGTGGTTTTCGAAAGCAATTGAATTCAAATGTTGAAACTTAAGATGGGTTATTAAAGTTAATTTGAGACTTTCGATTTGGTTAATTTGAGAAACGGGTTCATGATTTATTTATTTAGTTTTGAGTAACAATGAAAAGAGATTCATTTGTTTAGTTAAAAATTCAAAAAGTTAATTAATTATTAACCAAAGGGTTTTGAGAATAGGCAAGTTGAGATTGAAGATTCTCTCTCTTGCTGCGGTAGACAAGTTAAGGTTGAAGATTTCCTCTTTTGTTGCGATGAACAAGCTTGAGGTTGAGGATTTTCTCTCTTATCACATCCCGGAGTTGGATAGAAGGTTGAGAATTTTCTTCGATTCAATTCTGTATTAGTAATTCAATTTTTGGTTATGATTAAGATTATATTTGATTGAAATATGATTATAAAGAATTGTGGACCTGATTATGATCTAGGTAATGTTTGATTATGTTTGATGGAACTGTGATTTGGATTGATGTGGTGAGGACGGTGGCTTTGTCCCGCTCACGAATAAGCAAGTTGAGATTGAGGATTCTCTCTCTTGCTATGATAGACAAGTTGAAGTTGAGGATTCCCTCTCTTGTTGCGGTGGGCAAGCAGGGTTGAGAATTTTCTCTCTTGTTACATCGAGGAATTGAATGGAGAAGGTTGAGGATTCTCTTTTATTCAATTTCTGGTTGTGGTATGAATGAGTTAGGTTGAGGATTCTCTATCGTTACATCATAGTCTCTCTTTGATTGGAAGGTTGAGGATTCCCTTCGTGTTGAGAGACGATATCCGAGTTAGCTACCGAATGTGTCTGGTTTTTAGCAATATAACCGACACGTGAGCTCACGGCCAGTAGGACATGCATGCATCATACTGCATTTGTTTGCTATTGTTTGGGCGTGCTTAAGTGTTTTGATTTTTCTATTTGATGAATTCTATCTAACTGTTAATTGTGGTACTTGCTATAACTCTTCTCTGATTATGTTTGCCTTGTATTGTTTGTGCCTGTGATTGATTCTGTTTTGAGACCGAGTGGTGATTTGTTTATATGTTGGGTTGGAGGTCGTGACTTGATTTTGTATTGGATTGGAGACCGTACTTGATTATGTTGAGATATTTTTAGAGTTTTCAAATTCTTATAGTTAAAGAAGAGAACTTTGAATTTTGGATAATTAATTGTTGTGGTTTTGAAAAAGTTCATAAGACAAACGATGATCTTTATTTTTGAAATTCATTCTTCTTTTTATCAGTATCCTCTTATGACAATTCTTAAATCCTCTACTGAAAAATCTGCAAGGACGATATTTTCAACCCCCTACAGACTTCTCTTTTTAAGACAAACGAGGAAGCTATGTGAAGTTTTGCTGATTTCATTGTGCTGTTTTGTTTGGATATATTGGTCATAGTTTCTCCCCTTTCCTTTATCATGATATTTTTGTAAGAGGGATAATATTTGTATGAATTCTATGTATATAATATTTATAAGTTACTTGTGTAAGAAATTTTGTATATATGTATATTCATGTTTGTCTAAAGTAAAAGAGAGCTTTCGGTTTTTAAAAGAAAATAGCAATACAATTTCAAGTTAAAGGCATCTATTTTATTGTTAACTATATTGAAATTATCATAATATCTTCGCTATCAAAACGACGCAGTCGAAAGTGTGCCATTCTTATAGTAAAGATGTTACACATATGGCGCAAAATTCCAGGGGATTGGAATGAATGGAATTCTCTTCCATTCTTTGAAATTGATTTTTCTTCAACATTGCATGAGGATAACGGTGTTCTCTCACTAAATGTACATCAATTAATAAGGTTTTGCATACAAAATACAAAAGAGAATGATAAGTCAAAAATTGAAGTTCAGGTTGTGTCTTGTGGGAGGAAGCAAAAAGATCACGTGGCCCTACATTTCTACAATTTGAGTTTAGTAATGTCGATCTTTGGAGGAGCATATGTATATGCCTCGTAGTTGATTTGTTGGCCCAATGTACTCAATTTTGTGAAAGTGGTAATCAGATCAACCTGAAAAATTACAGGAAAAAAATTAAGTAGCAGGTAATTTTTCAAATTAAACAGCACCTTAGAAAGAATCCAAAAGATAAAAAGAAGTCAGGAATGCGTATTGAATTGTTGATCATAATTTGGTCACCATACCAATAATGATTGTCACAACTCATAAAGGCTAATACTTCAATTAGGGATGGCAATATTCCTCATTGCGCCAAGTTCTCCGCGGGAAAGCCCTGAATGGGGCCTCCAAGATGGTGATTAATATCCGGGGAGGGGAGGGAAGGGGGCAAAGTATCTTGAGGCAAGTTTGGTAATCCGAGCAGGGATTTCCACCCCGCTCTCCAAGATTTTCGAAATATATAAAATATCAAATCTGTTAAACATCTAAGTATTATTGCCATCCAAATCCAACCAATTAGATTTAACACCAACAAAAATTACTCTCACTAAAAAGAGCGTGATTATACACTCACACATCATTCTTCCAACCAAGTCATTTACGTTCGCATGCAAGGTTTTACGTTATCACCGTCTTGTTCTTCTTTCCAAACCTCCTCCTTCTCCTCCTCCTTCTTTGCATGTTTTTTCCTTATCGTCATTCTTTTGCTACTACTGTTGTTGCTATGTTTTTTTCTTTTCCTCCTCTCTTTGGTAATTTTGTAGCATTATGTATTTTTTTTTTTTTTTTTTATTAGTTTTATTCCTCCCAAGAGAGTGAAGTAACAAGAATTATAACAAAATGAAATAAGAAGATGAAAAAGAAAAAAATAAAAAAGAAGAAGCAATAGAAGGTGAGGAAGAAGAGTTTTGAATTGTGCAGAACGACGAGTCGAAATGCATATTAATTCACTCAGAAATGAACCGAAATATATAATGATTGTGACACAAACTCAGTTCGAAAACATAATGATCAGAAGTGTACCTTATTGACATCCAGAATGAACCGAAAACTAAATTTCGAATGAATCGAAATTACTTAATGATGACGATACACAAACAAATTCGTTTCAAAACAAGCACAGAACAAGTGCACCTTATTTAAATTTAGAATGAAACGAAATTACTTAATGGTTGCGTTCGAAAACAAGCACACAAACAAAATTGAATGATCAGAAGTGCACCTTATTTACATCCAGAATGACACGAAAATTAAATTTTGAATGAACCAAAAATTACTTAATTATGACGATACATAAACAAACTCGTTTTAAAACAAGCACAGACCAAGTGTACCTTATTTAAATCCAGAATGAAACGAAATTACTTAATGGTTGCGTTCGAAAACAAGCACACAAACAAAATTAAATTATTAGAAGTGTACCTTATTTACATCCAAAATGAAGCGAAAATTAAATTTCAAATGAACCAAAATTACATAATGATGATGATACACAAACAAACTCGTTTCAAAACAAGTATAGACCAAGTCAATTTTTAACAAAAACACATCTAAATCAATTTTGGATTAAACAATATCATCAATATGACAAAAAATTCGATGACAACGATAATAATAATAATAACGACGATAATGAAAGAGAAAAATAATGAAAAAAAAAAGAAGAAGAAGACGATGTAGCATTAGGGGTGAAGAACGTGTGTGCGTGAATTTGAAGAAGAAGCAGCAGCACGAGGGGAGAAGAAAGCATGAAAAAGAAGCGTGTGAATCGAAAAGGCTTAGAGCTTGTTTGGGTGAACTTGTAAGAAAATATCTTTTTTCGAGTTATCTTTTTTTAAAAGATGTTATGAAAAAGTAAAAGTAATTTTATGTTTGGGTATCTCATACAAAAAGATTTTTTTATGTATCAATTATGTTTGGCTATAACAATATAAAAGTATTTTTTTATTTATTTATTACATGAAAAATATCTTTTTTTAAGAGAAAAATATCTTTTTAAAAAAAAGATGTAAATTACATCTTTTTAAAAAAAAATATTTTTTATTTTTCTAGTGCTTTTAATACTAAAAATTTGCCAAACACATTAAAAAATAAAAAAAAAATTTATTAAAAAAATAATCTTTTTTATCAAAATAATAACGCCCAAACATGTACTTAATTAAATCACTTGGATATAGAGATTTATTGATAAAATATCTAACTTGTCCTTAAAGAATAATTCTTAATTTAGATATTTTGTATAAATATAAATCTAATTAAATTGAATGCTGTATCAATATATTGTATTTTAGGAGTAATAATATTTTGGAAAAAATAAAAAATTAGCCTAAATAATTTAAAATTATTTTATCTAGTATTCATTAATTGTCGTTAAAATAATTATGTAATTTTAGGTGTTGTGTTATCTCTGTTGCATGTCTGCTGCTTTTATGACACATAAATATACTTACCTCATAATCAGTCTGCGAGACTGTTTCGCGGCTCCGTTGGTATTTATCAACCCATGGAGCAACGTCTTTATCGGAGGCCAATTTGGCCTCTGTCGCAGCCTGATCAGGGCCTAAGAATGCAGACAGAACAGCCAGCTGACCAAACAAGAAGAAATAGGTTAGTAACATCAACTTCCTTCATTATTTTTCATTTTTATCATAGTAAACTTTCATAATCTTCACATTCAAGTCCGATGAGTTAGGGGATATGATACAGAAGACCCCTTACTTTATAAGTATATAATAAATCTCCTATGAGTTATATAACACTAGATACACCTATATTTTATAATTTAAGTATGAGAAATCAAAGGGTATTGCCTGTGTATCATTTCTATCCATGCATCCCATCTATGGCATGTTTTCTTGCAAGATTTCAGTAATCAAATATGTGAAATACCTGGCGAGGACCAAGGCCTACAGCAGAAAACTTGTCTTTCATTTCCTGAACACTTGCTTTCTCCCATAAGGGAACTCTCCCCTCTGGATCCGGCTCTTGAGCATCTTCCCTACCAAATTGCTTGTCGAACAGTCCCCACTGGGATCAAAAAAATAAAAAATATGCATTATTTGATCAAAGTATGAACATGTAATAGAACTCTATTAAAGTAAACAGAAGCAACAAAACAGCCAACAGAACAAGAGCACTGAGAGTGCTCACCACAGCCTAGATCCCAATCCTTTCTTGAAACTGAAAAAATGACAAGAGTGTATTCCTATAACGGTAACTCAATTCTTGTTATTTACAGCTGCAACCCCCCTATTTAATTGGCCTTCCTAGACTTTCAAAAGTGCAAAAGCATAATAGGCCAAACTGAGAGTATTTAACAGCAAGGCTCACAGAGCAAGAGGATGGGATAGTTGCAAACACGAGCCCAAAGACTAGTTCTTTCTTTACTTAATTTCATGCATATATAGGAGACAAGTTGGAGTAAAATGCACTCATAGTTAGACCTCAATCCCTTCAATTCCTCTAAAATCAGATTCTCGAACATACTCTTAGCAATGTGTGATGAAGATATTGATGGACATCAAAATGAATATTTGTAATATCTCAAAAGCCATACCTGCCCATTTGATCCATATGCAGTGTACAGTAAATTCCCTTTCTCCTCATTTCCACCACATTTTCGAATCGCAGCAGCTACAAATGTAGACTTAACAGCACTTTGTGCTACAAAAGAAAAATAGTGACATTGAGTTGGGGGAATTCGAACATATCTCAGCAAGCTCTATGCAACTTAATTTCGAATGAATTTATAGGAATGATCAATAGGTATAAGTGTAACATGTATGGTATATAACTATTAACTGTTACGGTTCAACTTTGTGGTATAAGAAAGTATAACCTGCATAGTGGATTAGATCTGCATATGATATGGGTCCAGCTTTTGAATATGAATCTATCTCCTTTTTTGCTTCCTCTATTAAACTCAAGGCACCAGATAGTCTCGTATTTTCAGGTCTACTTATTTCTGAGCTTCAGGAAGATGAGAAAAAGGATAGAAAATTATAGTTATCAAATGAAGTGTCAAAATGATTTCATTTCTGAAGATTGAAGAACCAACTACATAACCAGAAAATCTAAGATATAGTAAACATAAAGAAATAAGAAGGAATAACTTTTTGAGCTTTAAGTGTTGTTATTACCTTGTCACATTAGAGATAGAGAGAGGAGAGCCTAAAAATGTAGAAATTTTTTATGTAGAACTAACCCCATCTCAATGTACCTTATTTATCTGATACCTTTTTGTAGAGAATATGAAGTATCTACTTTGGTAATATTTAACATCACTGTGCTTAAAGAACTAAGCTTCATCAGTTATAGGGAACAGTTCCATGAATGCTAATTCCAAAGAAAAAGAATTACCTGAATCGTATAGAGCCATTCGGGCCACCCGATTTCGTTGCCTACAAACTTAAGCAGACACCAATCAGCATTTATCATAACTGATGGTAGACAAACTATCTCTATATGTGAGTGATTGTGTATACGATTTATTCTTTTGTTTTTTTTCTTTCACCTTATCATAGGTCACAGCATCATTTAAAGCCAGTGTTAGCAAGGATGGAACTAGATCAGGATTTCCCTGAAAAATAACCAAATGTCGAATTAAGTTGAATCCACCACGGAATTCTATTTTCTAGTTAAACTATAAACTCCTAAGGAGTATGACATTTGTAAATTCTAAATGAAGACAGGTTTTACAGTTATAAGATGTAAGTAAGCACAACTTAATATACCTTTATGGCTGTAAAAAGCGTTCCCTTAATCTTCGCTGCAAGGATAGAATGTTAGAAACTAAACAAGGGAAAAACAGTTGGCCTTTGACAGATTAACAATGGCATGAAAATGTAGACCTGGAGGACCTTACACTGGAATTCAGAACGCTGTCTGCGCTGTATCAAATCAGCGGCATTAGCAGTTCCAACAAGGGATCCAGAGCTTCCTATCAATTCCTACAACAGATACAACTCATTATCACATTAATCTAACGCAGTAAGTGTATATGTTAGTTAATATTAGAGTAAATATTTATATTCATCACTCGTAGTCGTACACAATGTCAATATATATGCAGAGCCATTTGATTCCATGTGGGTACAAGATGCTGTTTATACAGGTGTTAGGACTAATTTGATAGGGAAAAGAGAAAAAAAATGAAAACAAAACAAAAATGAAAGAAAAGAAAAATGCAAAAAAAAAAAACTAATGTTATTATTTATTTTTTAAAGGTTACTTTAAAACGCTTGGAGAAAATGAAAAAAAAAAAACTTAAAGGACAACGTTGATACTTAATCCAAACGATACTTTACCCAAATAAAAATTAGAAATAATGGACTAATTTAACGTCTCTGAATTTTTGTATGAATAGAACTTACCAAGCCAATAGTCATCCCAAGGGATTTAAGAATGTCTCTTCTTTTCAAACTGAAATGTCCTTCGTCAATAACATGATAACTGGCTTTGATTTTATTATAACCACAAATTGTTACCTAATATGAGCACATTGAACAACGGCTATGATGATAAGTAAGAGCTAATAAAATAAATATGTTGTGTCACAAACAATGCAACAACATCACAGCATTGTTCAAATTGGCAAACAAGAATTGCAGGCACACTGTGTAGAATGTAGAAAAAAAAAAAAGAATGAAGTATATTGAAGAGCAAAACTTACTAAACGAGGGTGGTGTCTGATGGTGGTGGTGGTGGTAGGTGATGAATCATGAGCAAGTGGAAGAAGAGAAGGAAGAGTTGAAAGGAAAGAGACACCCATTCTTGCAACTAAGTTTCAACTAACGAGAGAGAGAGAGAGAGAGAGAGAGAGAGAGTTATGTGGAGTGTGCCAAATGCCAAGTCATCGGATAATTGCATTATCCAGAGAAATCTTTTGCTATTTGCCTATTGGGTTCTCTTAATCTGACCCAATCCTAATCCTTCACCGTTCTATCCGACCCGCTTCTCACTTTTTTTTTTTCATTTTGGTCGACGCTTCTCTCAATTTTTTTATTTTGTCTTTAACGCCTTCTTTTTTTTTTTTTTTTTGTCAGATGGATTAGACAGCCCCTAATCCTAGGCATTACTCATGTATTACACACCCACACAACACACTCACACACACACTACATGAGTTCATTTAAGGGTTCATTTTTTCTCTCATGGGACTTGAACCCAGGTGCAGCTACTTGCGAGGCAGCAGATCCTGCCGCTAGTACCAAGTCTCGGCTGCTAACGCCTTCTTTAAGACCAAAACAAATGACCCAACCAACTACCACTTTTTCTTAGTCTTACAAACAAGAATTTTTACGTAAAAAATACAAAATAAAATAAAATAAAACTACCACTTTTTCACTTCTTCGAGCCATAACATTATGTAAAATTAGAAGTGCACATGATTCGGTTTATCCGACGATCTGGTTCGGATCCGAATACCTTGGGACTAATTTAGTTGGATTTTATCGTATCTAGAATTGGGTAAGGGTATCAAAAATAAACCTTGTCATTATTTAAGGTTGGATTCGGGTCAAGACAAACCTAGATTCACCCGACCTATGTGTACTCTAGAAAGACTAAAAAAGGTATATATGTTTTAAATTAATTCTAATATTATGTTATATTAATTATAAGCTTATTGTTTTACTTTTAATCACATTTGTTGAATTAGGAAATAGATCAAAGAAACATGAAATTAGAATTTATGGACAAATTCAAATTCAAGTATGGTTATCAACTTCTCTGTAACAAGTATTTTTTTTCTTCTTTATAATTGAGTGCATAATAATTTTTTAACATCAAATTTATCAAGACTCGGACTTCACCAGGTTTTAGTGTGGCCCGAAAATAGTGTGATTTCACCAGTCTAAAACCGGATAAGACTCTCAAAAATAGCTTCTCCTCTTTTCGATCCCGATGCACCGTATGATTTTTCACTGTCGTGGTTACATCCTAATTCTATCCACCATCCTTTCAATCACATGTTTGGAGGTCCCGTTCCAGCACATCAGGATAGTCAGGTAGTGCTTGAGCCTGGCTCTATCCTCGATGACTACATCCCTGAGCCTCCTCGAGTAGGATTGGATATGTTGATAGAGTCGCATTCTACTTGCTCCTATGACCCTTTCACCATAGAGCCTATCAGAACTTTCGCCACGGCTTTTGGTCTGTCCTCAACAGTTGAGCAGATTTCTCCTAGTAGTATAGTTTTTGCAGGCAACAGTGGTGATGGTAGTCCCAGAGTACACCAAAGGTCATCGTTATTTCTGACGACGAGGACATTGAGGAGATTGAGATTGTGGATCTAACTTCTGAGGACGATGATGATCCCGAGATGGATACAGAGATCGTGGACTTCTAACAGCGATTAGGTAGCGACATCAGCATCTTCTTTTGGCAGCGCTCCGGTTTAGTGTTTCTTTTGTATTAGACTCTCATTTTTGTTTTTCGAGAGATCGTGTTAGAAGACTAGACTAGTCTAGACGTCAGATTAGGGGCTTCCTATATGGGTCAGATCCCAGAAATGTTTTGAGTTGTATATACGTACATGTTGAATTTGGAAAACTAACCCAAGTGATGAACAAACATTTATTATTACCAATTATTTTTTTAATGTATTTGGTTTAGTGTGCAAGCAAATAAATAAAATACTTGGCCCAAAAATGAAAATCATCAAGACCACAATCTTTGGTCCAATTAGAACCAAGCCAAGCTCTATCACATGTCCATAAACCGAATATGAGGAAATAAGATAATGAGTCCAAAATCCTTCAAGCCTCATACGGTTACCTACTCCCACTTTTAGATACTTGAACCCCAAATTTATTCCAATTAATTTCCTTGAAACTTCCTCCGATAGCCAAAAGTCTTCTCTTCTCTCTCCTCTCTCTTTTCACTTCTGTCTCGTCACTTAGCAAGAAAGAAAGAAAGAAAGAAAAGAAAAGTGCAGGAGCTATGGAGTATTGTAGGACAAAAAGCATGTTGCCAAAACAAAGCAAGAAGAATGGACTACAATCGAGTAATGAGTTGCATTCGGTCAAAGCTCATCAAAAAGCATCTTCCCTCATTTGTGCTACACCAAGAAACCAAGAAGAAATCAACAAAATCTCAAGCACAAATCAAGCAACAATGGAGAAATCAAAGTCAAAGCTGAAAAATAGAAGATCAACTCTCAAAAATAAAACTTAGAGCCAAAGCAAAGCTCCACGGTCAAGATTGAAGAAGCTTGAAGAAAAAGGATGAGAGAGAATGGATGAGTTGCATGCAACAGATTCGGTTTTTCTCTCACCTCTATGATGAAGTCGCTGCAAGACTCTAATGATAGAGAAGAAGATAGCGTTAGAGTTGAATGTGATTCAACCTTAGAAGCTTCACTCTTCTATAATAAGGGTGAATGATGAGCGGATAATTTATACGCTTTTTGGCATTGTTTTTAGGTAGTTTTTAGTAAGTTCAAGCTACTTTAAGGGATGTTTTCATTAGTTTTTATGTTAAATTCACATTTCTGGACTTTACTATGAGTTTGTGTATTTTTCTGTGATTTCAGATAATTTCTGGCTGAAATTGAGGGACTTGAGCAAAACTCTGAAAAAGACTGACAAAAGGACTGCTGATGCTGTTGGATTCTGACCTCCCTGCACTCGAAATGGATTTTCTAGAGCTACAGAACTCCAAATGGCGCGCTCTCAACGGCATTGGAAAGTAGACATCTAGATCTTTCCAGAAATATATAATAGTCCATACTTTATTTAGGAATTGACGACGTAAAGTGGCGCTCAACGCCAAGTACATGCTGCTGTCTGGAGTTAAACGCCAGAAACACGTCATAACCCGGAGTTGAACGCCAGAAACACGCTATAACTCGGCGTTCAACTCCAAGAAAAGCCTCAGCTCGTGGATAGATCAAGCTCAGCCCAAGCATACACCAAGTGGGCCCTAGAAGTGGATTTATGCATCAATTACTTACTCATGTAAACCCTAGTAGCTAGTCTAGTATATATAGGACATTTAACTATTGTATTAGACGTCTTTTTTGACCACGTTTCATCTTTGGTCTCAGTTTTGTTTTATTCTTCATCTTAAGAGGCTATTGATCACATTTTAGGGGGCTGGCCATTCGGCCATGTCTGAACCTTTCACTTATGTATTTTCAATGGTGGAGTTTCTGCACACCATAGATTAAGGGTGTGGAGCTCTGCTGTACCTCAAGTTTCAATACAATTACCATTACTTTCTATTCAATTCTCTTTTATTCTTATTCCAAGATATACGTTGCACTTCAACTTGATGAATGTGATGATCCGTGACACTCATCATCATTCTCACCTATGAACGCGCGTGACTGACAACCACTTCCGTTCTACTTTAGGCCGGGCGCATATCTCTTAGATTCCCCAACAGAATCTTCGTGGTATAAGCTAGATAGATGGCGGCATTCATGGGGATCCAGAAAGTCTAACCTTGTCTGTGGTATTCCTAGTAGGATTCCGGTATTGAATGACTGTGACGAGCTTCAAACTCCTGAAGGCTGGGCGTTAGTGACAGACGCAAAAGAATCAAGGGATTCTATTCCAACCTGATTGAGAACCGACAGATGATTAGCCATGCTGTGACAGAGCATTTGGACCATTTTCACTGAGAGGATGGGATGTAGCCATCAACAAGGATGATGCCTCCAGACGATTAGCCATGCAGTGACAGCGCATAGGACCATTTTCCCTAGAGGATGAAAAGTAGCCATTGAAGACGGTGATGCCCTACATACAGCTTGCCATGAAAAAGAGTAAGAAGAATTGGATGAATGTAATAAGAAAGTAGAAATACAAGAGGAGCACAGCATCTCCATACGCCTATCTGAAATTTCCACTATTGATTTACATAAGTATTTCTATCCCTTTTTATTTTCTGTTTATTATTAATTTTCGAACTCATCATAAACCATTTAATCTGCCTAACTGAGATTTACAAGGTGACCATAGTTTGCTTCATACCAACAATCTATGTGGGATCGACCCTTACTCACGTAAGGTATTACTTGGATGACCCAGTACACTTGCTGGTTAAGTTGAACGGAGTTATGATCACACCAGGGATTATTAAGATCCCAATTCATCACACCATGGTCTCTTTGGGGTATTCTTTATTTCATACAAATACAAAGAGACCAACTTTGAGGATCACAATTTCGTCCACCAAGTTTTTGGCGCCGTTGCCAGGGATTGTTCGAGTATGGACAACTGACGGTTCATCTTGTTGCTCAGATTTGGTAATTTTCTTTTCAAAAATTTTTCAAAAATCTTTTTCAAAATTTTTCTATTCTTTTTCGTTTTTTTTTTAAATATTTTCGAAAAAATTAATAAAAATCCAAAAAAAATCATAAAATCATAAAAATCAGAAATATTTTGTGTTTCTTGTTTGAGTCCTGAGTCAATTTTTAAGCTTGGTGTCAATTGCATGCTTTAAAAATTTTTTTTTTTGCATTTTTCGAAAATTTCATGCATTCATAGTGTTCTTCATGATCTTCAAGTTGTTCTTGGTAAGTCTTCTTGTTTGATCTTGATGTTTTCTTGTTTTGTGTTGTTTGTTGTTTTTCATATGCATTTTTTGTTTGTTAGAGACCATGCATTAAAGATTTCTAAGTTTGGTGTCTTGCATATTTTCTTTGCATAAAAAATTTTTCAAAATTATGTTCTTGATGTTCATCATGATCTTCAAAGTGTTCTTGGTGTTCATCTTGACATTCATAGTGTTCTTGCATGCATCATGGGTTTGATCCAAAATTTTCATGTTTTGGGTCATGTTTGTGTTTTTCTCTCTCATAATTAAAAATTCAAAAATAAAAAATATATCTTTTCCTTTTTTCTCTCCAAATTTTCGAAATTTTGGGTTGACTTGGTCAAAAATTTTTAAAATTAGTTATTTCTTACAAGTCAAGTCAAAATTTCAATTTTAAAAATCTTATCTTTTTAAAATCTTTTTCAAAAATCATATCTTTTTCATTTTTTATTATTTTCGAAAATTTCAAAAATCCTTTTCAAAATATTTTCAAAATCTTTTTCTTATCTTTATATCATATTTTCGAAATTACACTAACAATTAATGTGATTGATTCAAAAATTTGAAGTTTGTTACTTTCTTGTTAAGAAAGGTTCAATCTTTAAGTTCTAGAATCATATCTTGTAGTTTCTTGTTAGTGAACTAAGTAATTTTAAATTTAAAAATTAAAATCTTTTTTTATCTTTTCTATCTTATCTTTTTATCTTATCTCTTTTTATCTTTTTCAAAAATATGATTTTAAAATATCTTATCTAACTTCTTATCTTCTTATCTTTTCAAATTTGATTTTAATATCTTTTTCAACTAACTCTTTGACTTTGTGTTTGTTTCTTATCTTTTTCAAAACCACCTAACTACTTTTTCCTCTCTAATTTTCGAAAATATCTCATCTCTTTTTCAAAAAAAATTCTTTTTGTTTTAAATTTTAATTTTAATCTTATCTTATCTCTAATTTTCGAAAATTACTAACCCCTTTTTAAAATTATTTTCGAATTCTCTATCCCTTCTCACTTATTCTATTTAATTATTTAATTACAAACATTTCTCTTCACCTCTCTCCATCTAAATATCCGAATCCACTCTCATACATTCTTCTCCCCTTTCTTCTTCTACTAACATAAAGGAATATCTATACTGTGACATAGAGGGTTCCTCTTCTCTTCTTGTTTTCTTCTCTTTCATATGAGCAGGAACAAGGAAAAAGGCACTCTTGTTGAAATTGATCCTGAACCTGAAAGGACTCTGAAGAGAAAACTAAGAGAAGCTAGATTACAACAATCTAAAGGTAACCTTTCAGAAACATTAGAACAAGAGAAGGAGATGGCAGCCGCACCCAGCAACAATAATGCAAGGAGAATGCTTGGTGACTTCACAAAGCCAACGTCCAAATTTGATGGAAGAAGCATCTCCATTCCTGCCATTGGAGCCAATAATTTTGAGCTTAAGCCTCAACTAGTTGCTTTAACGCAACAAAACTGCAAGTTTTATGGACTTCCATCTGAAGATCCTTACCAGTTTTTAACTGAGTTCTTGCAGATTTGTGAGACTGTTAAGACGAATGGAGTAGATCCTGAAGTCTACAGGCTCATGCTTTTCCCTTTTGCTGTAAGAGACAGAGCTAGAATATGGTTGGATTCACAACCTAAGGATAGCCTGGACTCCTGGGATAAGCTGGTCATAGCCTTCTTGGATAAATTCTTTCCTCCTCAAAAGCTGAGCAAGCTTAGAGTGGATGTTCAGACCTTCAAGCGAAAAGATGGTGAATCCCTCTATGAAGCTTGGGAAAGATACAAGCAGCTGACCAAAAGGTGTCCATCTGACATGTTTTCAGAATGGACCATATTAGATATATTCTATTATGGTCTATCTGAATTTTCGAAAATGTCATTGGACCACTCTGCAGGTGGATCCATTCACCTAAAGAAAATGCCTGCAGAAGCTAAAAAACTCATTGACATGGTTGCAAATAACCAATTCATGTATACTTCTGAGAGGAATTCCGTGAATAATGGGATACCTCAAAAGAAAGGAGTTCTTGAAATTGATGCTCTGAATGCCATATTGGCTCAGAACAAAGTGTTGACTCAGCAAGTCAACATGATCTCTCAAAGTCTGAATGGATGGCAAAATGCATCCAACAATACTAAAGAGGCAGCTTCTGAAGAAGCTTATGATCCTGAGAACCCTGCAATGGCAGAGGTTAATTACATGGGTGAACCTTATGGAAACACCTATAATTCATCATGGAAGGATCAACAAAAGCCTCAACAAGGCTTTAACAATGGTGGACGCAATAGGCTGAGCAATAGCAAGCCTTTTCTATCATCTTCTCAGCAAAAGACAGAGAATTCTGAACAAAACACTTCTAATTTAGCCAATCTAGTCTCTGATCTGTCAAAGGCCACTTTCAGTTTTATGAGTGAAACAAGATCCTCCATCAGAAATCTGGAGGCACAAGTGGGCCAGCTGAGTAAGAAAGTCATTGAAACTCATCCCAGTATTCTCCCAAGCAATACAGAAGAGAATCCAAAAGGAGAGTGCAAGGCTATTGATGTAATCAACATGGCCGAATGCACAAGGGAGGAGGAGGACGAAAATCCTAGTGAGGAAGACCTCCTGGGACGTCCCTCAAGCAAGAAGGAGTTTCCTATTAAGGATCCAAAGGAATCTGAGGCTCATATAGAGACCATAGAGATTCCATTAAATCTTCTTCTGCCATTCATGAGCTCTGAAGACTATTCTTCCTCTGAGGAGGATGAAGATGTGACTGGAGAGCAAGTTGCTCAATATTTAGGAGCTATCATGAAGCTGAATGCCAAGTTGTTTGGTAATGAGACTTGGGAAAGTGAACCTCCCTTGCTCATTAATGAACTAGATACCTGGATTCAGCAAATTTTACCTCAAAAGAGACAAGATCCTGGCAAGTTCTTAATGCTTTGTACCATAGGCACCATGACCTTTGAAAAAGCTCTATGTGATCTGGGGTCAGGGATAAATCTCATGCCACTCTCTGTAATGGAGAAGCTGGGGATCATTGAGGTATAACCTGCCTTGTTCTCATTACAATTGGCAGACAAGTCATTGAGACAAGCTTATGGAATAGTAGAGGACGTGTTAATAAAGGTTGAAGGCCTTTACATCCCTGCTGATTTCATAATCTTAGACACTAGGAAGGAAGAGGATGAATGTATCATCCTTGGAAGACCTTTCCTAGCCACAGCAGGAGCTGTGATAGATGTTAACAGAGGTGGATTAGTCTTTCAATTGAATGGGAACTACCTTGTGTTTAAGGCACATGGCCATCCCTCTGTGACAAAAGAGAGTAAGCATGAAGAGCTTCTCTCAATTCAGAGTCAAGAAGAGCCCCCACAGTCAAACTCTAAGTTTGGTGTTGGGAGGCCGCAACCAAACTCTAAGTTTGGTGTTAAGACCCCATATCCAAACTCTAAGTTTGGTGTTGGGACTATAAAACATTGACCTGATCACCTTGTGGCTCCATGAGAGCCCACTGTCAAGCTATTGACATTAAAGAAGCGCTTGTTGGGAGGCAACCCAATTTTATTTCTATTTTATTTTATTTTATTGTTATTTTGTGTTTTATTAGGTACATAATCATGTGGAGTCACGAAAAAAATATAAAAATTAAAAACAGAATCAAAAACAGCAGAAGAAAAATCACACCCTGGAGGAAGGTGATGAGCGGATAATTTGTATGCTTTTTGGCATTGTTTTTAGTATGTTTTTAGTATCTTTTAGTTAGTTTTTAGTATATTTTTATTAGTTTTTAACTAATATTCACTTTTCTGGACTTTACTATGAGTTTGTGTGTTTTTCTGTGATTTCAGGTATTTTCTGACTGAAATTGAGGGTCCTGAGCAAAAATCTGATCCAGAGACTGAAAAGGACTGCAGATGCTGTTGGATTCTGACCTCCCTGCACTCGAAGTGGATTTTCTGGAGCTACAGAAGCCCAATTGGCGCGCTCTCAACGGCATTGGAAAGTAGACATCCTGGGCTTTCCAGCAATATATAATAGTCCATACTTTGTCCAAGATTTGATGGCCCAAACCCGCGTAGCAATCCGGCCTCAGAAATTCCAGCGTTAAACGCCGGAACTGGATTAAAAGTTGGAGTTAAACGCCCAAACTGGCATGAGAACTGGCGTTTAACTCCAGAAAATGTCTCTACACATAAAGCTTCAATGCTCAGCCCAAGCACACACCAAGTGGGCCCGGAAGTGGATTTTTCTGTCATTTACTCATTTCTGTAAACCTTAGGATACTAGTTTACTACTTATAGGACCTTTTGACATTGTAATCAGGACCTTATGACCTCATAACATTTTGTACACGTTTCTTCCACAGTATGAGCCTCTAAACCCCATGGTTGGGGGTGAGGAGCTCTGCTGTGTCTTGATGGATTAATGCAATTACTACTGTTTCTTATTCAATCATGCTTGCTTCCGTTCTAAGATAACACTTGTTCTTAATCCGGATGAATGTGATGATCCGTGACAATCATCATCATTCTCAACCATGAACATGTGCCTGACAACCACCTCTGTTCTATCTTAGATTGAGTAGTTATCTCTTGGGTTCTTTAATCGGAATCTTCGTGGTATAGGCAGGACCTGATGGCGGCATTCAAGAGAATCCGGAAGGTCTAAACCTTGTCTGTGGTATTCTGAGTAGGATTCAATGATTGAATGACTGTGATGTGCTTCAAACCTGTAACCTACTGGGCGTTAGTGACAGACGCAAAAGAGTTATTCTATTCCGGTAGGGGAGGGAACCAAACCAGTGATTGGCGGCACTGTGACAGAGTGCTTTGCATTAGCTTTCACTGCACGGATGGGAGGTAGCTGCTGACAACAGTGAGACCTTACACGAGCTTGCCATGGAAGGAGACATGCGTGTTTGATGAAGAAGACAGTAGGAAAGCAGAGATTCGGAAGATGGAGCATCTCCAAACCTCAACCCATTCTCCATTACTGCAGTACAAGTAACCACTACATGTTCTTTTGCTTTTTACAATCAATCCTGATAATTTCTGATATCCTGACTAAGATTTACAAAATAACCATAGCTTGCTTCAAGCCGACAATCTCCGTGGGATCGACCCTTGCTCACGCAAGGTATTACTTGGACGACCCAGTGCACTTGCTGGTTAGTTGTGCGGGATTGCAAAAGTGTTATTGCAATTTCGTGCACCAAGTTTTTGGCGCCGTTGCCGGGGATTGTTCGAGTTTGGACAACTGACGGTTTATTTGTTGCTTAGATTAGGACTGTTTTCTTTTTGTTGGTTTAGAGTATTTTAGTTGAGCCTAGTTCGTATTCTAAGTTTGGTGTCAATTGCATGCTTTTTGTTTTTCTTCTTTTAATTTTCGAATTTTTTTTCTTGTTCTTAGTTCCTTTTTGATTCATAAAAGTTCTAAGTTTGGTGTCCTCTTTGTGTTTTTCCTTTAAAATTTTCGAAAAAATTAGTGTTTGATTTTCTAAAATTTTAAGTTTGGTGTCTTTTTGTGTTTTTCTCTTTCCTCTTTTTAAGAATCAAATCTTTTTCATAAAAAAAAAAATTTTTTTCAATCATATCTTCTTAATTGCTGTTTTCAAAATCTTTTTCTTTACTAATTGATTCAGTTCCCAATTTGCTTTGATCTTATTTTATTCTTAATTTTCGAATTTTATTTTATTTTCCTTTTATATTATTTTATTTTATTTTAATTTTTCGGTTATTTCAAAAAAAAAAAAAAATAAAAAATAAACAAAATTCATCTCTTTGCAATTACTCTCATTTCCCTTTTGTCTATTATGGACTTAAGTGGAATTAATCAGTCCAGAAGGACT
The DNA here is from genome assembly GCF_014773155.1 of Arachis stenosperma. Taxonomy (NCBI): domain Eukaryota; kingdom Viridiplantae; phylum Streptophyta; class Magnoliopsida; order Fabales; family Fabaceae; genus Arachis; species Arachis stenosperma. The sequence continues at coordinate 69,578,473 of NC_080383.1, forward strand.
CTGGGGTCTTATGCTAACCCCATTACAGCTGCATATGGGAGTAGCATCTGTATACCTCCCATCAAAGCAAGCAGCTTTGAGCTAAACCCTCAACTCATTATCATAGTGCAGCAAAATTGCCAGTATTCCGGTCTTCCAGAGGAAGAACCTACTGAGTTTCTGGCACAGTTCTTACAAATTGCTGACACAATACATGATAAAGAGATAGATCAGGATGTCTACAGACTGTTACTGTTTCCATTTGCTGTAAAAGATCAAGCAAAAAGGTGGTTAAATAACCAACCTACAGCAAGCATAAAGACATGGAAACAGTTATCAGAAAAATTCCTGAATCATTTTTACCCTCCAAAAAGGATGACACAGCTAAGGCTGGACATCCAAGGCTTTAAACAAGAGGATAATGAATCCCTTTATGATGCCTGGGAGAGGTATAGAGGTATGCTAAGAAATGTCCCTCTGAAATGTTTTCAGAGTGGGTACAGTTAGACATTTTCTACTATGGGCTTACAGAAAAAGCTCAGATGTCTTTAGACCACTCAGCTGGTGGATCTATACACATGAGGAAGACAATTGAAGAAGCTCAAGAGCTTATAGACACTATTGCTAGAAACCAATACTTATATTCTAGCAATGAGTTCGTTCCAAAGGAGGAGGTCATGGCACTAGTCACTGACCCTAATCCTCAAGAACAGATGAATGAGCTTAATCAACAATTGCTCCTGATGACAGAACAGTTAGCAGAATTTAAAGAAATGCTCCATGATACTAAGGTTGCTAACAAGAGCATAGAACTGCAGTTGAAACAAGCAAAACAGCAAATATCTAAACAAATAACAGAAGAATGTCAAGCAGTTCAACTTAGGAGTGGGAAAACACTGAATGCCACTGCTCAAAAGAGCAAGAAATCAATTAAGGAACAGTTGACAGAGGATGACCAAGCTACTGTTCAAAATCCCTCTGAGGACAGTAAGAGCCCAGAGAGGAAGATTATTGGCGTTCAAACGCCAGAAAGGGGAGGAAAGTTGGCGTTAAACGCCCATTCCTTGCCCAATACTGGCGTTCAAACGCCAGAACAGGGAGGAAAGCTGGCGTTAAACGCCCATTCCCTGCCCAGTTCTGGCGTTCAAACGCCAGAAAAGGGGGAGAAGTTGGCGTTTAACGCCCAAACTTTATCCACTCCTGGCGTTCAAACACCCAAGGAGAATCAGGCACCTGAGGGTTCTGGTAATTATCCCCCTAACAAGGCTTCTTCAACCACTTCTGTAAGGAATAAACCTGCAGCATCTAAGGTTGAAGAATATCAAGCCAAGATGCCTTATCCTCAGAAACTCCGCAAAGCGGAACAGGATAAGCAATTTGCCCGCTTTGCAGACTATTTAAGGACTCTTGAAATAAAGATTCCTTTTGCAGAGGCACTTGAGCAAATACCCTCTTATGCTAAGTTCATGAAAGAGATCTTAAGTCATAAGAAGGATTGGAGAGAAACTGAAAAGTATTTCTCACTGAAGAATGCAGTGCAGTCATTCTAAAAAGCTTACCAGAAAAGCTTCAAGATCCTGGAAGCTTTCTGATACCATGCACATTGGAAGGCACTTACACCAAGGTAGCCTTATGTGACCTTGGAGCAAGTATTAACTTAATACCTGCATCCACTATCAGAAAGCTTGGGTTGATTGGAGAAGTCAAACCAACCAGGATATGCCTCCAACTTGCTGATGGCTCCATTAAACACCATCAGGCATAATAGAGGACATGATTGTCAAAGTTGGGCCATTTGCCTTCCCAACTGACTTTGTGGTGCTGGAAATGGAGGAGCATAAAAATGCAACTCTCATTCTAGGAAGACCTTTCCTAGCAACTGGACGAACTCTCATTGATGTACAAAAGGGGGAAGTAACCTTGAGAGTCAATGAGGATGAGTTCAAGTTGAATGCTGTAAAAGCTATGCAGCATCCAGACACACCAGAGGACTGCATGGACGCTGACATTATTGACTCTCTGGTAGAAGAGATCAATAAGGCTGAAAGCCTAGAATCAGAGCTTGAGAACATCTTCAAAGACGCTCAAACTGATCCGGAAGAGCCAGAGGAGGCAAAGGAATTTTCGAAAATTCCTCAGGAGGAGAATAAGCCTCCTAAGCCTGAACTCAAACCACTACCATCATCCCTGAAATATGCATTTCTGGGAGAGAGTGACACTTTTCCAGTGATTATAAGCTCTGCCTTAAATTCACAGGAAGAGGAAGCACTGATTAAAGTGCTAAGGACACACAAGACAGCTCTTGGGTGGTCCATAAGTGATCTTAAGGGCATTAGCCCAGCTAGATGCATGCACAAGATCCTGTTGGAGGATAATGCCAAACCAGTGGTCCAACCACAGAGGAGGCTAAATCCTGCCATGAAGGAGGTGGTGCAGAAAGAGGTCACTAAATTACTAGAGGCTGGGATTATTTATCCTATTTCTGATAGCCCTTGGGTGAGCCCTGTCCAAGTTGTTCCCAAAAAGGGAGGAATGACAGTGGTTCATAATGAAAAAAATGAACTGGTCCCTACAAGGACAGTCACAGGGTGGCGTATGTGTATTGACTACAGAAAGCTCAATACAGCCACCAGAAAGGATCATTTTCCTTTACCATTCATAGACCAAATGCTAGAAAGACTAGCTGGTCATGACTATTACTGCTTTTTGGATGGCTATTCAGGCTATAACCAAATTGCAGTGGATCCCCAGGACCAAGAGAAAACAGCATTCACTTGCCCTTCAGGCGTGTTTGCCTACAGGAGGATGCCTTTTGGTCTGTGCAATGCACCTGCAACCTTTCAGAGGTGCATGCTCTCTATCTTCTCAGATATGGTAGAGAAATTTCTGGAAGTCTTCATGGATGACTTTTCAGTATATGGAGACTCATTTAGCTCCTGTCTTAACCACCTATCACTTGTCCTGAAAGATGCCAAGAGACTAACCTGGTTTTAAACTGGGAGAAATGTCACTTTATGGTGACTGAAGGAATTGTCCTTGGGCACAAAATTTCAAGCAGGGGAATAGAGGTGGATAAGGCAAAGGTAGAGGTAATTGAAAAATTACCACCACCTGCCAATGTTAAGGCAATCAGAAGCTTTCTGGGGCATGCAGGATTCTACAGAAGGTTTATCAAGGATTTTTCGAAAATTGCTAAACCTCTGAGTAACCTGTTAGCTGCTGACACACCATTTGTGTTTGACACACAGTGTCTGCAGGCATTTGAGACCCTAAAAGCTAAGCTGGTCACAGCACCAGTCATCTCTGCACCAGATTGGGCATTACCATTTGAATTAATGTGTGATGCCAGTGATCATGCCATTGGTGCAGTGTTGGGACAGAGGCATAACAAACTTCTGCATGTCATTTATTATGCGAGCCGTGTTCTAAATGATGCACAGAAGAATTACACAACCACAGAAAAAGAATTACTTGCAGTGGTTTATGCCATTGACAAGTTTAGATCCTACCTAGTGGATCCAAAGTGATTGTGTACACTGACCATGCTGCTCTTAAATACTTACTCACAAAGCAGGATTCAAAACCCAGGCTTATCAGATGGGTGTTGCTTCTGCAAGAGTTTGATATAGAAATAAGAGACAGAAAAGGGACAGAGAACCAAGTGGCAGATCATCTGTCCAGAATAGAGCCAGTAGCTGAGGCGTCCCTCCCTTCTACTGAGATCTCTGAGACCTTCCCAGATGAGCAACTCTTTGCCATTGAGGAAGCTCCATGGTTTGCAGACATTGCAAATTATAAAGCTGTGAGGTTCATACCCAAGGAGTACAGTTATGTGCAAAGAAAGAAACTAATTTCAGATGCCAAGTACTACCTTTGGGATGAACCATATCTCTTTAAGAGATGTGCTGACGGAGTGATCCGCAGGTGTATACCCAGAGAGGAAGCACGAAGGATCCTATGGCACTGCCATGGATCACAGTATGGAGGACACTTTGGAAGTGAGCGAACAGCCACTAAAGTTCTCCAGTGCGGCTTCTACTGGCCTACTCTCTATAAAGATTCCCGAGAGTTTGTGCGTAACTGTGACAGTTGCCAAAGAGCTGGTAACCTGCCTCATGGATATGCCATGCCTCAACAAGGGATATTAGAGATAGAGCTGTTTGATGTATGGGGAATTGACTTCATGGGGCCATTCCCACCATCATACTCAAACACTTACATTCTGGTGGCAGTGGACTATGTATCTAAGTGGGTAGAAGCAATTGCTACACCCACTAATGATACCAAAACCGTGCTGAAATTCCTCCAGAAAAACATTTTCAGCAGGTTTGGCGTCCCTAGAGTACTAATCAGTGATGGGGGTACTCATTTCTGCAATAAACAGCTATACTCTGCTATGGTTAGATATGGAATCAGCCATAAAGTGGCAACTCCGTATCATCCACAGACAAATGGGCAAGCTGAAGTCTCTAACAGAGAGCTAAAAAGAATCCTGGAACGGACTGTGATGTCCCGAAGAAAGGATTGGGCAAAGAGCTTGGATGATGCTCTGTGGGCATACAGAACAGCATTCAAGACTCCTATAGGGACCTTCCCATACCAATTGGTGTATGGAAAGGCCTGTCATTTGCCTGTGGAACTGGAACATAAAGCCTACTGGGCAACCAGATTCCTAAACATGGATGCACAGTTAGCTGGTGAAAAAAGATTGCTCCAGCTAAATGAGCTAGAAGAGTTCAGACTCAATGCCTTTGAAAATGCTAAGATCTATAAGGAAAAGGCAAAGAAGTGGCATGACAAGAGATTGTCAACCAGAGTCTTTGAGCCAGGACAAAAAGTTCTCCTCTTCAACTCTAGGCTCAGACTGTTTCCAGGAAAACTCAAATCCCGTTGGAGGGGTCCATATGTGATTACAAAAGTGTCACCATATGGGTATGTTGAGCTTCAGGATATTGATTCTGACAGTAAGTTCATTGTTAATGGACAGAGAATCAAGCATTATCTTGAAGGAAATTTTGAGCAGGAATGCTCAAAACTGAGGCTTGAGTGATTCTCAGCAGAAGTCCAGCTAAAGACAGTAAAGAAGCGCTTACTGGGAGGCAACCCAGTCATTAGGAAGTTGTATGATTAGTTCTTACAGAGGCAAGTATCAAAAATGAAGGAATTCACAGAGTTACAGAAGGATTCAGCTCAAAAAGCAGAGAAAATGAGCTTACTGGCGAAAAAACGCCAGTAAGGGGCATTTTGGGCGTTAAACGCCAGAATGGGCACCATTCTGGGCGTTTAACGCCAGTAATGGTACCATTCTGGGCGTTAAACGCCAGAATGGGCACCATTCTGGGCGTTTAACGCCAGGTGTGCAGCATCACTGGGCGTTCAGAAAAACGCCCAGTGAGGAAGGTTTTCTGGCGTTTAACGCCAGCCAGGGTACCTGGCTGGGCGTTAAACGCCCAAAAGGGGCAACAATGGGCGTTAAACGCCAGAATGGGTGCCATTCTGGGCGTTTAACGCCAGCTTGGTGGGGGGACCACATTTTTGTTTTCAACTCAGATTTTTTCAAACTTTCCTTTTCTCACCCATACTTTTCTACAAAATCACACTTCAATCATTCATTATTCACTTTCAAATCTTCAAAAATCAAAACAATTTTTCAAATCTATTTCAAAATAATCCCAAATCTTCTTCAAAAACTCACCCTTTTCTCAAAAATCTTTCATATCTTTTCAAATTTCCTTTCAAATCTCTCTTTTGTTTTCGAAATTCTCCTCCCCCCCACTCTATAAATGAACGTTCCTCACCCCTCCTTCCTCACACCATTCGAATTTTCTCTCCCTCTCTCTTCTCTTATTTCTTTTCTTTTTGCTTGAGGACAAGCAAAACCTCTAAGTTTGGTGTGCTTTTCCGTGATCATTAAGCCAAGATTCATCAATATCATGGATCCCAAGGGAAAACAAACCAACTCAAGAGGAAGGAAAGAGACCAATCCAAAGAATCTTTGGAATGAAGAGAAGTTCTTAACCAAAGAACATGAGGACCATTATCACAAAATAATGGGACTGAGGTCAGTGATCCCGGAAGTTAAATTTGATCTGAAAGAAGATGAATATCCGGAGATCCAAGAGCAAATTCGAAACAGAGGTTGGGAAGTTCTGACCAATCCTGAGACAAAGGTTGGAAGGAACATGGTTCAGGAATTCTACTCAAATCTGTGGCTCACAGATAAGCAAAGAATGACTGGAACCGCTTTTCCTACCCACAGAACCATGGTCAGAGGGAAAGTTATGTACTTCCATCTGGACAAAATAAGAGAAATCTTCAAGTTACCTCAACTACAAGATGATCCTGATTCCTTCAATAGGAGGATGGTGAGAGTAGATAAGGGGTTGGATCAAGTTCTAGAGGACATATGCCTCCCTGGAACTAAGTGGATAACCAATTCTAAGGGTGTCCCAAACCAACTCAAGAGGGGAGACCTCAAGCCAATTGCAAGAGGTTGGCTAGACTTTATTGGGCGTTCCATATTGCCCACTAGCAACCGTTCTGAGGTCACCATCAAGAGAGCAGTGATGATTCACTGTATTATGCTTGGAAAAGCAGTGGAGGTGCATCATGTGATTGCTTGTGAGATCTACACAATTGCAAATAAGAATTCCACTGAAGCCAAATTGGCCTACCCAAGCTTAATCTCCTTGCTCTGCAAAGAGGCTGGGGTAAAAATGGGAGTAGATGAGTTCATACCCATTGAACATCCAATCACCAAGAAGTCAATGGAAGGACAAGTGCAAGACAACTCTATCAAGAGGAGGACGCGTGAGTTCCTCCCTGAATTCCCTGAAATTGGCTACTGGGCCAGCCTAGAAGCATCCATCAACAAGCTGCAAGAGACTATGGAGCAACTGAAGGAAGAACAGCAGAATCAGAACTGCATGATCTGCAAATTGCTGAAGGAACAAGAGAAGCAGGGGCGTGATATCAAGGAACTGAAGCGCCAAAAGCTCTCCTCTCAAGCTGGGGGAGCATCCACTTCTCAAAATCAAGGTTGTTGAGTCCTAACTCTGTGAAAACCTCTATCATTAGGAGCCTCTGTTTTTTCAATTTTCGTTTTTATTATTATCCTTTTTCCTTTATTTTTAGTCTCATCTTACATCTATATTTGAGTCTTGTTCTTAATTAATAAAATTAATAAAGTTTATGCCTTAAAGCTATGAATGTCCTATGAATCCATCACCTCTCTTAAAAGAAAAATGCTTTAATCACAAAAGAACAAGAAGTACAGGATTCCGAAATTTATCTCTGAAACTAGTTGAATTAGTTTGATGTGGTGGCAATACTTTTTGTTTTCTGAATGAATGCTTGAACAGTGCATATGTCTTTTGAATTTGTTGTTTTAAGAATGTTAAAATTGTTGGCTCTTAAAAGAATGAGGAGAAAGAGAACTGTTATTGAGGATCTGAAAAATCATCAAATTGATTCTTGAAGCAAGAAAAGCAGTGAAAAAAAAAAATATTTCGAAAAAAAAAAGAAAAGAAAAAAAAAAAAAAGAAGGAAATAAAGTTGTGATCCAAGGCAACAAGAGTGTGCTTAAGAACCCTGGACACCTCTAATTGGGGACTTTAGCAAAGCTGAGTCACAATCTAAGAAGGTTCACCCAATTATGTGTCTGTGGCATGTATGTATCCGGTGGTAATACTGGAAGACAGAGTGCTTTGGGCCACAGCCAAGACTCATACATTAGCTATGTTCAAGAATCAATATACTTAACTAGGAGAATCAATAACACTATCTGAGTTCTGAGTTCTTATAGATGCCAATCATTCTGAACTTCAAAGGATAGAGTGAGATGCCAAAACTGTTCGGAGGCAAAAAGCAACTAGTTCCGCTCATCTAATTGGAGCTATGTTTCTTTGATATTTTGGAGTCTATAGTATATTCTCTTCTTTTTATCCTATTTTGATTCTCAGTTGCTTGGGGACAAGCAACAATTTAAGTTTGGTGTTGTGATGAGCGGATAATTTGTATGCTTTTTGGCATTGTTTTTAGTATGTTTTTAGTATCTTTTAGTTAGTTTTTAGTATATTTTTATTAGTTTTTAACTAATATTCACTTTTCTGGACTTTACTATGAGTTTGTGTGTTTTTCTGTGATTTCAGGTATTTTCTGACTGAAATTGAGGGTCCTGAGCAAAAATCTGATCCAGAGACTGAAAAGGACTGCAGATGCTGTTGGATTCTGACCTCCCTGCACTCGAAGTGGATTTTCTGGAGCTACAGAAGCCCAATTGGCGCGCTCTCAACGGCATTGGAAAGTAGACATCCTGGGCTTTCCAGCAATATATAATAGTCCATACTTTGTCCAAGATTTGATGGCCCAAACCCGCGTAGCAATCCGGCCTCAGAAATTCCAGCGTTAAACGCCGGAACTGGATTAAAAGTTGGAGTTAAACGCCCAAACTGGCATGAGAACTGGCGTTTAACTCCAGAAAATGTCTCTACACATAAAAGCTTCAATGCTCAGCCCAAGCACACACCAAGTGGGCCCGGAAGTGGATTTTTCTGTCATTTACTCATTTCTGTAAACCTTAGGATACTAGTTTACTACTTATAGGACCTTTTGACATTGTAATCAGGACCTTATGACCTCATAACATTTTGTACACGTTTCTTCCACAGTATGAGCCTCTAAACCCCATGGTTGGGGGTGAGGAGCTCTGCTGTGTCTTGATGGATTAATGCAATTACTACTGTTTCTTATTCAATCATGCTTGCTTCCGTTCTAAGATAACACTTGTTCTTAATCCGGATGAATGTGATGATCCGTGACAATCATCATCATTCTCAACCATGAACATGTGCCTGACAACCACCTCTGTTCTATCTTAGATTGAGTAGTTATCTCTTGGGTTCTTTAATCGGAATCTTCGTGGTATAGGCAGGACCTGATGGCGGCATTCAAGAGAATCCGGAAGGTCTAAACCTTGTCTGTGGTATTCTGAGTAGGATTCAATGATTGAATGACTGTGATGTGCTTCAAACCTGTAACCTACTGGGCGTTAGTGACAGACGCAAAAGAGTTATTCTATTCCGGTAGGGGAGGGAACCAAACCAGTGATTGGCGGCACTGTGACAGAGTGCTTTGCATTAGCTTTCACTGCACGGATGGGAGGTAGCTGCTGACAACAGTGAGACCTTACACGAGCTTGCCATGGAAGGAGACATGCGTGTTTGATGAAGAAGACAGTAGGAAAGCAGAGATTCGGAAGATGGAGCATCTCCAAACCTCAACCCATTCTCCATTACTGCAGTACAAGTAACCACTACATGTTCTTTTGCTTTTTACAATCAATCCTGATAATTTCTGATATCCTGACTAAGATTTACAAAATAACCATAGCTTGCTTCAAGCCGACAATCTCCGTGGGATCGACCCTTGCTCACGCAAGGTATTACTTGGACGACCCAGTGCACTTGCTGGTTAGTTGTGCGGGATTGCAAAAGTGTTATTGCAATTTCGTGCACCAGAAGGACAGGCTGGCGTTCAACGCCAGTAAGGAGCATCTGGCTGGCGTTCAACGCCAAAACAGAGCATGAATCTGGCGCTGAACGCCAGAAACAAGCAACATTCTGGCGTTTAAACGCCAGGAATGTGCCTTGAGAAAAGCTGGCGCTGAACGCCAGTAACAAGCATGAAACTGGCGTTCAACGCCAGAAACATGCTACATCTGGGCGTTGAACGCCCAGAACATGCTTTACACGGGCGTTGAACGCCCAGAACGTGCATCACCTCGGCGTTTAAATGCCAGAATGGTATGCAAAGGCATTTTACATGCCTATTTGGTGCAGGGATGGAATTCCTTGACACCTCAAGATCTGTGGACCTCATAGGATCACCTCAGGATCTGTGGACCCCACAGAATCCCCACCTAACATATTCCCACCTTACCTCCTAATCCTATTTACACTCTCCCCCATATCACACTTCCCAAAACCCTTCACCAATCACCTCAATCTCTCTTCCCCATCACCTATTCACCACTCACATCCATCCACTCTTCCCCATAAACCCCACCCACCTTCAAAATTCAAAAACACTTCCCCACCCAAACCCACCCTAAAATGGCCGAACCTACCCTCTCCCCTTTCCCTATATAAACCCCTCTATTCCACTTCATTTTCATACATCACAACCTCCTCTACTATACCTTGGCCGAAACACCATCTCTCCCTCTCCTCCATATTTTCTTCTTCTTCTTCTTCTTCTCTTCTTTCTTCTCTTGCTCGAGGGCGAGCAATATTTTAAGTTTGGTGTGGTAAAAGCATAAGCTTTTTTTTTGTTTTGTCCATTACCATCAATGGCACCTAAGGCCGGAGAATCCTCTAGAAAAGGAAAAGGGAAGACAAAAGCTTCCACCTCCGAGTCATGGGAGATGGAAAGATTCATCTCCAAAAGCCATCAAGACCACTTCTATGATGTTGTGGCAAAGAAGAAGGTGATCCCTGAGGTCCCTTTCAAGCTCAAGAAAAATGAGTATCCGGAGATCCGACATGAGATCCGAAGGAGAGGTTGGGAAGTCCTAACCAACCCCATGCAACAAGTCGGAATCTTAATGGTTCAAGAGTTCTATGCCAATGCATGGATCACTAGGAACCATGATCAAATTATGAACCCGAGTCCAAGGAATTATCTCACAATGGTTCGGGGGAAGTACTTAGATTTTAGTCCGGAGAATGTGAGATTGGCGTTCCACTTGCCCATGATGCAAGAAGATGTACGCCCCTACACTAGAAGGGTCAACTTTAATCAAAGGTTGGACCAAGTCCTTATGGACACATGTGTGGAAGGAGCTCAATGGAAAAGAGACTCCAAAGGCAAGCCAGTTCAACTAAGAAGACTGGACCTCAAGCCTGTGGCTAGAGAATGGTTGGAGTTCATTCAACGCTCCATCATTCCCACTAGCAACCAATCTGAAGTTACTGTGGATCGGGCCATCATGATTCATAGCATCATGATTGGAGAGGAAGTAGAAGTTCATGAAGTCATCTCCAATGAAATCTACAAAATAGCCGAAAAGTCCTCCACCATGGCAAGGCTAGCTTTTCCTCACCTTATTTGCCATCTATGTTACTCAGCTGGAGTTATCATAGAAGGAGACATTTCCATTGAAGAGGATAAGCCCATCACCAAGAAGAGGATGGAGCAAGCAAGAGAGACCCTCCACAGATCTCAAGAGATGCATGAGGAAGCTCATCATCAAGAAATCCCTGAGATGCCTCAAGGGATGCACTTTTCTCCCAACAACTATTGGGAACAACTCAACATTTCCTTAGAAGATTTGAGCCACAATGTGGAACAATTAAGGGTGGAACATCATGAGCACTCCATCATTCTCCATGAAATAAGAGAAGATCAAAGAGCAATGAGAGAGGAGCAACAAAGGCAAGGAAGGGACATAGAAGAGCTTAAGGACATTGTTGGTCCTTCAAGAAGAAGACGCCACTAAGGTGGATTCATTCCTTGTTCTATTTTTTTCTGTTGTTCGGTTTCTATGTTATGTTTATCTATATTTTGTATCTCTACTTCATGATCATTAGTATGTAGTAACCATGTCTTAAAGCTGTGAATAAAATCCATTAATCCTTCACCTCTCTTAAATGAAAAATGTTTTAATTCAAAAGAACAAGAAGTACATGAATTTCGAATTTATCCTTGAAATTAGTTTAATTATATTGATGTGGTGACAATACTTTTTGTTTTCTGAATGAATGATTGAACAGTGCATATGTCTTTTGATATTGTTGTTTATGAATGTTAAAACTGTTGGCTCTTGAAAGAATGATGAACAAAGAAAAATGTTATTGATGATCTGAAAAATCATGAAATTGATTCTTGAGGTAAGAAAAAGCAGTGAATAGCAAAAGCTTGCGAAAAAAAAATGGCGAAAAAAAATAGAAAGAAAAAGAAAAAGCAAGCAGAAAAAGCCAATAGCCCTTAAAACCAAAAGGCAAGGGTAAAAAGGATCCAAGGCTTTGAGCATCAATGGATAGGAGGGCCCAAGGAAATAAAATCCAGGCCTAAGCGGCTAAATCAAGCTGTCCCTAACCATGTGCTTGTGTCATGAAGGTCAAAGTGAAAAGCTTGAGACTGAGTGGTTAAAGTCGTGATCCAGAGCAAGAAGAGTGTGCTTAAGAGCTCTGGACACCTCTAACTGGGGACTCTAGCAAAGCTGAGTCACAATCTGAAAAGGTTCACCCAGTTATGTGTCTGTGGCATTTATATATCCAGTGGTAATACTGGAAAACAAAGTGCTTAGGGCAACGGCCAAGACTCATAAGAAGCTATGTTCAAGAATCAACATGCTTAGCTAGGAAAGTCAATAACACTATCCGAAATTCTAAGTTCCTAGAGAAGCCAATCATTCTAAACTTCAAAGGAAAAAGTGAGATGCCAAAACTGTTCAGAAGCAAAAAGCTACAAGTCCCGCTCATCTAATTATAATTAATATTCATTGATATTCTGAAATTTATAGTACATTCTCTTCTTTTTATCCTAATTGATTTTCAGTTGCTTGGGGACAAGCAACAATTTAAGTTTGGTGTTGTGATGAGCGGATAATTTATATGCTTTTTGGCATTGTTTTTAGGTAGTTTTTAGTAAGTTCAAGCTACTTTTAGGGATGTTTTCATTAGTTTTTATGTTAAATTCACATTTCTGGACTTTACTATGAGTTTGTGTGTTTTTCTGTGATTTCAGATAATTTCTGGCTGAAATTGAGGTACTTGAGCAAAACTCTGAAAAAGGCTGACAAAAGGACTGCTGATGCTGTTGGATTCTGACCTCCCTGCACTCGAAAAGGATTTTCTGGAGCTAAAGAACTTCAAATGGCGCGCTCTCAACGGCGTTGGAAAATAGATATTCAGAGCTTTCCAGCAATATATAATAGTCCATACTTTATTCGGGAATTGACGACGTAAAGTGGCGCTCAACGCCAAGTACATGCTGCTGTCTGGAGTTAAACGCCAGAAACACGTCATAACCCGGAGTTGAATGCCAGAAACACGCTATAACTCGGCGTTCAACTCCAAGAAAAGCCTCAGCTCGTGGATAGATCAAGCTCAGCCCAAGCATACACTAAGTGGGCCCGGGAAGTGGATTTATGCATCAATTACTTACTCATGTAAATCCTAGTAGCTAGTCTAGTATATATAGGACATTTAACTATTGTATTAGACGTCTTTTTTGACCACGTTTCATCTTTGGTCTCAGTTTTGTTTTATTCTTCATCTTAAGAGGCTATTGATCACGTTTTAGGGGGCTGGCCATTCGGCCATGCCTAAACCTTTCACTTATGTATTTTCAACGGTGGAGTTTCTGCACACCATAGATTAAGGGTGTGGAGCTCTGCTGCACCTCAAGTTTCAATACAATTACCATTACTTTCTATTCAATTCTCTTTTATTCTTATTCCAAGATATACGTTGCACTTCAACTTGATGAATGTGATGATCCGTGACACTCATCATCATTCTCACCTATGAACGCGCGTGACTGACAACCACTTCCGTTCTACTTTAGGCCGGGCGCATATCTCTTAGATTCCCCAACAAAATCTTCGTGGTATAAGCTAGATAGATGGCGGCATTCATGGGGATCCGGAAAGTCTAACCTTGTCTGTGGTATTCCGAGTAGGATTCCGGTATTGAATGACTGTGACGAGCTTCAAACTCCTGAAGGCTGGGCGTTAGTGACAGACGCAAAAGAATCAAGGGATTCTATTCCAACCTGATTGAGAACCGACAGATGATTAGCCGTGCTGTGACAGAGCATTTGGACCATTTTCACTGAGAGGATGGGATGTAGCCATCAACAAGGGTGATGCCTCCAGACGATTAGCCATGCAGTGACAGCACATAGGACCATTTTCCCGAAAGGATGAAATGTAGCCATTGAAGACGGTGATGCCCTACATACAGCTTGCCATGGAAAAGAGTAAGAAGAATTGGATGAATGTAATAAGAAAGTAGAAATACAAGAGGAGCACAGCATCTCCATACGCCTATCTGAAATTCCCACTATTGATTTACATAAGTATTTCTATCCCTTTTTATTTTCTGTTTATTATTAATTTTCGAACTCATCATAAACCATTTAATCTGCCTAACTGAGATTTACAAGGTGACCATAGTTTGCTTCATACTAACAATCTTTGTGGGATCGACCCTTACTCACGTAAGGTATTACTTGGATGACCCAGTACACTTGCTGGTTAAGTTGAACGGAGTTATGATCACACCAGGGATTATTAAGATCCCAATTCATCACACCATGATCTCTTTGGGGTATTTTTGATTTCATACAAATACAAAGAGACCAACTTTGAGGATCACAATTTCGTCCTCCAGTGATCGACCAAGAGTTGAAGGCAAAAAGAGTAAGTAAAAGGCACAGAATTCAATTCTCATAGCTACCCAAGTTGATTGAGTTCTTCTCTTTCATGTTGTTCATTTAGTATTTTTCTTTTTCTCAGTTTAGTTTGTCTGAGTCTCATTGAAAAAGGCAAACACAGTAAGGTTTGTAAGAAAAATCCAATGAGAGATAAAAGGCAGTGAGATAAACTATGAGAAAAAGTCATAAGATGTCTCAAAGGTTCTTTGTACATCTTTCTGTGTGGTAACGTGATCCTGTAGGGATTCTCTGGCAAGTTGGGTTAGTACTTTGCTGTTGAAAGCTAGATTGAGATCTAGTCAAGTTTAGATTGGGTAGATCCTAGAGAAAATATTGGTTATGTAATGTATTGAAAAGTTAGTGAAATTTCATCATAATTGTAATGGAGACTAGATGTAGGCTACATTGTACTAAGTAGCTGAACCAGAATATATCTGGGTGTTACTCCTTCTTCTTTACTCAACTTCTATTTCTGTTAATCAGGAGATAAAATAAAAATGTCTCTCAACGCGTTACGAAACAAAAGTAAAAATATCTCCTAAGTTTCTTTGGTAAAGCAAAAAGTAATATTCAGCAGAAAAGAAGTTAAGATTCAACCCCCCTTCTCTTAGCCATTGATAACCATCAGTATATAACCGTAAAGGAGTAACTAACTTTTCATCTTTTGGGTGCTCTATATATATATATATATATATATATATATATATATATTATAATACTGTATTATCCTGTTTGCGTATGTATCTGTTTATCTTTTTAATTTGCGTAATCTCGCATTTCTTCTTATTCGCGATTTTTGTTTAAGGAAGGTTTTTCATAAAAGTCAAATTCTGTTAACCTGATTACAGGCTTGATATTATTAATAACAGTGTCAGTGTAGTTTCAAGTTGGTAACACTCGATGTTTCGATATGAGCATGCCATACTAGAAATTGGGTCGTAACACAGACCATCGACAGAGGAGGAAAACTTCGGCAAAGAAGTAGCAACTCAAATTCAATGAGAAGTTAGGTCATTAGAGAGAAGTGCTGGAGAGATATAAGAAGCAAAGAGAACAATAACGACTAGCACAACGAACGACAGCGACTGCGGCTAGCACAGCAAGCGACGATGACAAGAAAGGGATTTGAGAAAAATAGTTGGAATCTTAGAGATTGAGAAGGCAACCACCAAGCATGGAGAAATTAGGGATTGCATGATCACATGATACTCATCCACCACTTACAGGATGGATCGGGTGACCCAAATACTGACTCAGTCTCGGTCGAGTTATTTAACTAAATCAAATTTTTTGGTCTATGGCTTTGATTGGCCACTTTTAATTGGATCAGAAATTAAAAAAATATTGTTTGACTTTAACTCAGACGGGGTCATGTGCATCCCTAATGATGATAATAAAAAAAAAAATTAAAAAAAAAAACAAAAAGAAAGAAGAAGAGAAAAAAAAATCAGACAAAATAAAAAAAATTATTTAATCGCTTAATATTTTTAGAGATAAAATTGTACCACTTTCTACTAGTATCAATATTCATAGGGCTTCATTTAAATTGTCCAACTGTATAATAGACCGTCAAACTATTTAGTGTCATTAAACTAACTAGACAAATAAAATCCACACATGTAAATATTATTTTAGATTTACATTTTAGACTTTCCCTAAATTATTGGATTCTCTCCGCATATCGTCTATTTAGATGGTAAGTCTTATCCATATTCAGAATATATTTTGTTGTATATTTTATTAAGGCACTTGTACTTTGATAAATGATTATAGGGGATTATTAACATCATACACTAGTACACAACTGTTGCTGTAATGCCAAAGCTATACTTGTACCTGACTATCTATGTTTCATATTTAATCAAAATTTGTTATTGTTAGAGACAATTTTATCCTTAAAAAAGGTGGAACTCCCTGTTAATACACCTAGCATGCCTTGTTATCTTCTTATTTTTTGATTAAAACATGATTTTTTATTACATTCTCCCTAAAATTTTACTAAATTTCAATTAAATTCTTATATATATATATTTTAACTGTGTCCCTATACCATATTAAATTTTATAACTAAATTCTTATCGTGACAAAAACAGTAAAATTAACAGAATATTTTAATATTCAAGCAAGTGTTAGGTATATTCATTTTGTTTAACGGAATATTTCGTTAATTCCAACATTTTTGTCACGACAAAAATTTAATTACAAAATCTAATATGATATAAAGACTTAATCAAAAAAAAAATATAAAGACTTAATTAAAAATTCAATAAAATTATAAAAACTCAAAATAATTAAACCTTAAAACATTCCCTAAGTCATCATTTACTTGTTTTTTAATTCCACCACACTTTCTACCCCATAAAAATTAGTATGGAGCACCACCACTCATTGCTGGTAAGGATGGAAGTAGAACAATAGCCACATGCCAGGATTAAGAGTTAAAACAAATAGATATTATACATTTTCTTGTCTCCAAAGAAATGATAAATGAAAGAGAAAAAAAAAAAGAAAGAAACTCTAGCACTAAGCCCTTCTCAAAAAAGAACTACAACTCTAAAGAACAAAAGAAACAACTTGTTCTTTCGTTTAACAATTTCTGATCTCTAGTGTGATGAAAGAATCAGAGCCATCTCTGAAAACTCTACCTCAAAATAAATAACAAATCTATTCATCCCAAAGCCACATCCCAGTGTCATCTCATCCCAATCCATAGTTTTGCACGTTAAAAACAAAATATGGATTATTCTATTTTTGGCCTTCCGGTTTTGTTCCTCTCCTTTATTTTCTTTTCAAATTAAGAATGTGACAGGGATACGTATATATACACTCTGCCGCTGCTCCTTCAACACCTTCCAGCTATACACAAGATGTTGTTGTGGTCACACTTTGGCGAAAGGATTATTTCCTGGAAGAAAGATTCAGCGGTATCTCATCTATCTAACAACGTGAGAGGCAGTGTTTGGATGCAGCGGCCCGGTTCGGCATAAACAATCAGGTAATGAATTAGAGTAAAATGCTTCTTCTGACCGAAACCTATCCATGCCCTTTGTACCAGATATTGGCCCTTTCCTCTTCCTTGGGGATCCAAGCCTGTGCAAAACACACAAAATAACAGATGAAAACCTCAAATAAATAGTAAGCCTTGTGATCAGAACATCACCAAACTTGGTAGATAAGAAAACATTATTCTTGTCAAAAGTTGAAATGAGGAAGATAATGCTAAAACCTTCGTGTTATGGAAGACAACTTCTTTTGTTAGACTAGTAAGGGTAAAGGTAATTTACACCGATCTCCCTTGAGATTCAGCAATATTACACACAACACCACTTCTTTTCATATAACATTGACCTCCCCGTCTTCTCCAAAATACAAGGGTCAAGGGGAAACAAAATAATCAACTATCAGAGTAAAAGACCCGTTAAAGATAAATTTCTGCATATTTAACACAAAAGATTACTTAATATGTGCAATAAACGCTTTCCAGTCACATACCGCCTTCTGTGGAGATCAATTATCTTGTTTGACAAACTTTTCCCCTCGGTCATTGTTCCCTGAGCCAGTTTATCAAAAAGACGAACAAGGGCTTTCCTAATTGAACAAATAGAGAACATTAAGAACATCATTGGAGAATTCATTGGAAAAATTTATAAATATAAATAAATATAAGTTGACCTGCTGCATAAGAAAGCACCAGCCATACCTGTCTGGTAATATTGATCTTCCACGTCCAAGAAATCGACGATGACCTTCAACAGCCTTTGCCATGTTTCCATAATAAGATGGTATAAACACATCACTTTCGATAGATACAATATAGTCAAGAGCAGCCATTTGAGATGCATGATTAGAAAAGGGTTCCAGCTCCTCAATGGATGCCAACTTTTCCTGAAAACAGTCAAAGCTTTGTTAATCAGAATGATCCAATGCTTCTGACTGGGTTGCTACTACCACAGAACGTTCAGGAGCATAGGCGAACCAATGTTTTTCGGGAGCATAGGCAAACCAATCTTTTTCTTTCCTTTTTCTTTTGGCTAGTTGAGTAGTTGAACATTAATATAATATGCACTGTCTTTTAACTGATTGTTCTTGTGTGCATATAAGGAAGATTAGCCACCCAAGATGACGAAGAAAAATAACATTTATTATTGTCTTTAATAATGGAGGTTTCAGTTAACAGCAATTTCTGCCATAACAGAAAAGGCATGACAATTTAGCCTTTATAATTCATTTTGATCCAGTGCTCCTTACAGTAGCATTATCAACTGTGTTGTAGACTACCGTAGAAATTGTTTCCTCAACAATTTAGACTTTTCATTCCTGGTATCGTGTAGTGACAGATCTTACCCCAGATCAAATAGAGAACTTCTATTGAATCAACACGACATTTATGTTATTTAATTGAAATATGAGCTTAACAAAGCACAAAATGTCAAACAAAAATTCTCCCTATTGTTTAGGGAAGGTTTTTTGTAGATACATTTCAACCTTTAGACACTGATAATAACATTGGGAGAACCACCTCACAAAAGCTAGTTATTTGAATGGAGAGCCCAGGGCATTATCAACCCCTCATCAAAATCCCATACCTTCAAGGTAAGCCTCAAGTCTGCAATTGGATCCCAAGACATCGTTTCCTTTATTTTAAAGAAGAAAAACTGTAATGGGTTACAATGAACAAGGCATTACAAAAGCATAAAGCCTCAATTTATTACTCTATCTTTTGTTTTTATTTTTATGGACTCGATTTATTGCTCTATCAAATTCACTATCAATTTACATGTTAAAAGTTTCCAGTCAGTCTTGATAAGGTGCCAAAAATAGTTTCTTCAGCAGACTTAGTTCACTAATTTTTTTTCTTGTAACATATCAAACTTAGAGAGAGAGAGAGAGAGAGAGAGAGAGAGAGTACTGAACACCACCAACTTTCGTAACACATGATTGCAATGCTTTACCTTGCTCATTAGCAATGGATAGCGGGAACGCAGTTCAGCCATATGGGACTCACCCCCGTATATCCCTCCAGATGCAATATATATCGGTGTCTTTGATGGGTATCCGAGAGCAGTAAGAAAAATTCCAACTTCCTTTGGAGTTAAGGGGCAAAATCCTTTCAACCTTTGTTCTACGGGATCAATTTCCTTTATTTTCCAATATGAAGTGTTCTCTCTACAAGTTTTACAAGCAATAATTATTGTCCAATGTGTACATGAAGAGAGCATAGATTCAATCGATCATTTGATAGCAACCATGTTCATATACCTGATTATCCGTAGCTCTTCAGCCTCATCTTGAGATAAATCATGTGTGCATCCACTAAATGCAAGCATATCCTTCTCATAACGTAAATGCAGTGCAACATAAGGACCAAATAACCTCATCCTTTCCACCAACAACTACAAGAAGCCAAGAATTACAGCAAAAACAAATAAATCAATAAAATGCACCAGTCATGTACTAAGTATAAGATACACAAGAAAAAGGCCAATAATGGGTAAATCTTATATACTTTTCCCATTTGTTCAATTCGAGGTGAAAATCGGAGAGCTTCATAACAAGCACGGCAGCGAAGCTTCTGAATGTCTGCAGGTAGGTTGTTGTTTGCTAAACGTGAATCAGATTTTGCTGCTCTAATAACCTTCAGATGTTATCAACAATCAATAATATAAGATTATTGCACAATATATAAATTAAATAAAAAAAAATGAGAGAGTGACACCATAGTTTAACAGTATATGATAACAGATTTTCCACATACATACTTGGTATTCTTCCCACAAGGTAGCAATCTCATTCTCATAATAATCCATACCAGACCAGCTTATGAAGTACTTCACAATTCTGGTTTCATTAACCAGTTCTTGGGGAAGCTTCTTAATTATCTTCACATCATTAGCTAGAGAACGTATAAAATGCTCTTCATCAAAAACATCAGAGAAATTGCTGAAAAAACAAAAAGAACAAAAAAAAAAATAAGTTCCTAAAATTGAATTCACATAACATCCGACACAGAAAAGAAGCTATGACAGAAAAGATACAAACCAAAGACAGGATACAAAATTACCTAGTGTCTTGCCAAAATGATCTTTTATCAAGTTCAGGAACTACAAGAGTGGCATTTATTATACGAGCTACAGCTACCATATCACATATCTGAAAGCAAAAAGTACAAATTTGCAGCTTCTAATAATACATAGGAATAAGAAATCCTCAGATCCATCAGCATGGCAACTTCACATTAATACTAGTAAAATGAGCATTAACATAATTCAGAGTGTGTGTACGCAAGAGAGAGAGAGAGATCAAACCCCAGCACGCATTTGATTGAGACCACCATTTGTATGAACTAGAAGGTATCCTCTTGACTCGGCAGGAGCTGGATAAATAGTTCTAACTTTAAGCAAGTATCAAATAATTCAAACTCAGAAACTTGCAACAAAAGTTTTAGTTTCTTACCTGTATAATTAGGTGTAGGCTTTGTACAGGGCAGATACCCACGATTGGATGGAGGCTTCCACAACTTCTCATAATCCGAAACCCCTCTTGAAACGTTCGACTGTTAAATCTAAAATGAGTGAAAATATGAAAGGTGCTGGGTGCATAACTGCTGCTAAATTTTAATAAAATTTTAACACATACAACTGCCAACAGACATGACACATCTTTATCTCAAAAAATGAACCAAAACTAAACCGAAAAAACTAGCTCAAAATGAGAATACTACACATCTAGATGAGATTCACAACCATTAGAAAATCAATATAGACAACAAAGAAAAAATAATATCAGCAAAGACGAAAGAATTACCCAGCCTGGTTGATGGGGGACATAGAGGAACATATTAATTAATGAAAGAAACCTACATGTTTAAAATAAGGCTGATCTTAAAACATTAATAATAATCTAATAAATTAATGAATAAAACTGCATACATGCCATTTGGTTGTTACAAAGATATAATTTTTATTAGATGCATTAGATTCTGTTCCTCTATCAAATTCTCAGTCAGCAAATCCAAACAGATCAGATCACAAAATCAGTTACTACTACTATCCAGTGTTCACAATGAAAAACCAAACCTTTGGAGGAGGAAACAGAACTTTTGATAAATGAGGCGGAGCCAGCTCTCTTGTCCACCTTTGCAGATCTCGAGTCTGTCAAAATTTGAACCAAATAGTTAACAAAAAAAAATGTTTCAATTAAGAATATCAAATTCAAAACACATAAGTCAACACTTTCCCAAAATAAATTCCATAATATTTATTATTTCTTTTCAGAAATGCATAATCCAAAGTGAATACAAACCCCTCTTCCCCAATATATTTCCGGTGATAGCAATCTTCTTCAAGTCAACAAAACCCTAAGAAAACCACATATTCTAGAGGGTTTATTGTGCAAGACTAGAACCTGGTAGATTAAATCGTGCAATTTTCCAGAAAAGCGAAGAACCTGAGATAACAATCTTAAAAATAGGCACAAAATCCAAACTTCCCTTGAAGAGAATGAATAATAAGCAGAGAGCGAGTAAAAATAGATACCGTTGTGATCTTGTCATTGAACTTCTGATCATTGGAAGAAGGAACGACGTGCTGGACATGAACAGAGACAAGAGCCATGAACGCTATTGAGCATATTGCTGCAGTTAGAAGCTTCCTCAGTTGCACCACCGAAACACACTTTCGCTTCTGCATTCCCCAGACTACCCTCTCTCTCTCTCTCTCTCTCTCTCTCTCACACACACACACACACACACACACACACCTCCTTCTATTTCACTGCCCCAAAGTTATGGACTTTCCCTTTTTTTTTTTTTTTTACTTGTTCCTGTTTTGGTTTTCCTTATCTACACTCAATTGAGAAGAACAAAAGAAAAAAGTGACGCAAAAACAACCGAAGGGAAATTGAATGAAAATAAATTAAAATAATTGTGCTGCTTTGCTTATTCCTCGGAGTAATAATAATGTTAATTCTAGTGTGCGAATGAAACGCTTTGTTATGTCACATGATCAGGTTGCAAAAGGAACAGGGGACAAGAAAGAAAAAGGCGGTGTTTTGGGATTCTTGGGGTTTGCTCAGTGGTTTCTGATGCGGAATGTACTCTGTAGTGCAGCTAAGTCCACTCAGTGTTATTGTTGGGCTTTCGAGATGCTATCATATCACCCATTCCATCCCATTCGATTTATAACACTACATCTACTACTACTACTATTACGGTTTTTTTTTTCTTTTTTTTTGTTTTTCATGGTATCCTCCAATCCAACAGATTAATGACTAATTTATCACGGTACTGAGTTCCATTTAATAGTTTTCTACTGGCCAATGGATTGCTGCATACACAAGGCGGAATTCGAACTCGCGACCCTTGCTTAAGTGGACTAGTGAGCTAACCACTAAATCAATGCAACTTAGTTACTACTACGGTTGTTATTGGTTCTGTTTGATCTGATTTTGGACCAAAAACCAACTAAATTGATCTATTCAGTTCTCACACAACATCAACTAATTGATTTGCTATTTTTATAACAATCAAATAAAGCTGAACCGAATCAAACCGAGAACAATTTCATTCAACTATTTTTTTTTTAGGTTTTTAAGTTCTAATTAACAAAATATTAATCATAGTAAAATGAGATTTAAAATAGTCAATAAACTAAAATAACAAGAGTACATCACAGGCAAATTTTATACTGTTGAATTTGAGAAAACAAAAATAATAATTTGATTATGACTAAACATTATAATAATAGGTCAAAGGCCCAATTATGTGTGTAATTTGTTTGGTCATTGTGCAAAAATTTATATTGCTAAAAAATAAGCCAATTAGAGTAACCAGGCCCAATAGTGGAACAGGCCCAAGACCAAAAGCATTCAGTTCATCCTTTGGTAGCCCAGAAAAATTGTTGCTGATCAAGAAAGAAAGCAACACTCTCCTCAGACCAAAAGCCAAAGCAATCAAACTCACCTTCTCTCTTCTCTCTTCTCTCTTCTTAACCCACGTGATTAGTTTGAAAAGCAAGAAAGAAAATGAAGCTTAGATTAGGGTTCAAATCAAAAGGCAAAAGGTGATTTTCAAATCCAAGAAACAAAGAAGAAAGAAGAAGGAAAGTCAAAGGCTAGGGCACAAGAGTAAAAATCAAATCAAAGGTGAATTAGAAAATCATTTTCATCTTTGTGCTTCTAATTGTAGCTTGTTGAGGATGCCTTCCTCCTGCATGCACTGTTTAGGAAAAGTTGAAGAAAATGGAGGTTGCAAAGCTCTGCTACAAATCAAGGGTCAAGAACAAAACTTGGAGCCAAAGAATTGATGAATGGCTAGATCCTTGAAGCAAAATTAAAAAGGAAAAAAGAGAAGCAGTTAGATAAGAATGCAAGTAAACTTTAATCACTGCTGCCGTCCCATCTCTTCTCTTCGCTACTACTCTGTTATTTGGGAAAAAAGAACAAGTCAAAGGCGCTCGAACCAAGTTCAAATTTTGGAAGCTTTACTCCTCTTTAAAAGGGGTAAACGGCCAGAAATTGAATCAAGGAGTGAGCACACAGTTTGGGTTCTCATAGCTTTCAAGCTATTCCTTTTTCTCTTTCATGATATCACATTAAATTATCTATTCTTCAATATTTATCTTTCTTTATTTCTTTTCAATGGAAAAAAAGGCATTAAGTGAGGTATTAGTAAAGTCATTGAGAGAATTATGTCAAACTCTTTTGTTTGTATTTCTGTTTTGTATTCATGATCTTAGATTTCCTTGCTACGTTAGCTAAGCAGTTAGTGGTTGTAAGTCTAGGGGAGAATATAGCCAATTCAAGCTTGGGTAGAAATTTGGTTTGTCACAGATAGGATTGGGTAGAATCTTAGAAAAATGAGTGATTTTAATCTGTGAGAAAAATAGTAAAAATTCTACTACTGTTGTAGTGAAGACTGGATGTAAGTCACATTGCACATGGTGGTTGAACCAGGATACATGGTTATGTAGATTCTCTCTTCTCTACTCTTCTTCTATTTTCTTTCGATATGAGATAGAGGTAAATACCAAATTGGTATCCGAAAGATTCTGGCACTGACAAAATGGTACCTGATTGTTGTTATTGACAAAATAGATCCTAAAAGATTTTAAAATTTGATAAAATTACCCAACCGTGAAAGGATGACGTCACAGTGAACGGAAAATACTGATGTGGCTGTCAAAAGTGAGCTCTGATGGTGATAGAGAGCTCCAGCGATGTGCTGTCATTGCGGAGGGGACGCGAAAGAGATGCAACAGTATGTTGAAGAAGAACAATCTGTGAACACAAGAATGCAGCAAGGTACTGCCATGGCAGAAGGAGACGCAGCGGCGTGCCATGGTGGTCTGGAAGAAAGGGACGCGAAAGGGGATGTGGTATGCGAAATTGTGATTCACACTTTTCACAACTCCGCATAGCTGACCAGCAAGTGCACTAGGTCGTCCAAGTAATAAACCTTACGCGAGTAAGGGTCGATCCCACGGAGATTGCCGGCTTGAAGCAAGCTATGGTCATCTTGTAAATCTCAGTCGGGCGGATTCAAATGGTTATGAGTTTTTAATAATTAGAAGATAAATAAAACATAAAATAAGATAGAGATACTTATGTAATTCATTGGTGGGAATTTCAGATAAGCATTTGGAGATGCTTTGTTACTCCTGAACCTCTGCTTTCCCATTGTTTTCATCCAATCATGTGTGCTCCCTTCCATGGCAAGTTGTAGGGTCCTCGCAGTGAAAATGGTCCTTTACGGTTTCTGTACGGCTAATCAACTGTCGGATTTCTCATCTCGGATGAAAAATATCGGGTACAGCTACCGCATGGCTAATCATCTGTCGGTTCTCACTAGCGTCGGAATAAGATCCATTGATCCTTTTGCACACTGTCACTGCGCCCAACATTCGCGAGTTTGAAGCTCTTCACAGTCATCCCTTCCCAGATCCTACTCGGAATACCACAGACAAGGTTTAGACTTTTCGGATCTCAAGAATTTTGTCTATTGTTCTAGTCTATACCACAAAGATCCTAATCTCACATTCAGATGCTCTGTTGTCAGGAGAGATGATGTGAATCGTTGATTAGAGACCCAAGAGAATATACTCTGGCTGTTATCCAATGACTACATTGAACATCATGTAGACTGCTTTGTGGTTGTCAGGTACGCGGATCTTGGCTAAGCGAGTACTGAAGATAGAGGGTAATTGTCACGGGTCACCCCTTCAGTCTGACTTAACTGAATTAAGTACAAGAATATATCTTGGAGAAGAAGTAGGCGTGAATTGAATGAAAAACCATAGTACTTGCATTAATTCATGAGGAACAGCAGAGCTCCTCACCTTAATCTATGAGGTGTAGAAACTCTACCGTTGAAAATACATAAGAACAAAAGGTCTAGACATGGCCGAATGGCCAGCCTCCAAAAAGGGTTCGAAGAACTCCCAAAAGGTCAAAGACCTTATCAAAGGATCAAAAAGTCGTCCAAAGATAAAATACAATAGTCAAAAGTGCTATTATACTAAACTAGTAAACTAGGTTTACAGAAAATGAGTAACTAAGTGCAGATAGTGCAGAAATCCACTTTCAGGACCCACTTGGTGTGTGCTTGGGCTGAGCATTGAGGCTTTCACATGCATAGGCTCTTCTTGGAGTTAAACGCCAGCTTGGGTGCTAGTTTGGGCGTTTAACTCCAGCTTTGGTGCCAGTTCTGGCGTTTTACGCTAGAAAAGGGTCTTTGGTGGGAGTTTGAATGCCAGTTTGTGCCATCAAATCTCAAGAAAATTATGAACTATTATACATTTTTGGAAAGGCCAAGATGTCTAATTTCCAACGCAGTTAAGATCGCACCAATTCGGCTTATGTAGCTCCAGAAAATCCATTTCGAGTGCAGGAGGGCCAGAATCCAACAGCATCTGCAGTCCTTTCTCAGCCTCTGAATCAGATTTTTGCTCGGGTCCCTCAATTTCAGCCAGAAAATACTTGAAATCACAGAAAAACACACAAACTCATAGTAAATTCCAGAAATGTGATTTTTCCGTAAAAACTAATAAAAACATACTAAAAAGTAACTAAAACATACTAAAACTACCTAAAAACAATGCAAAAAAGCGTATAAATTATCCACTCATCACAACACCAAACTTAAATTGTTGCTTGTTCCCAAGCAACCAAAAACAAAATAGGATAAAAAGAAGAGAATATACAATAAATTTCAAAACATCAATGAAGCTTAGTTCTAATTAGATGAGCAGGACTAGTAGCTTTTTGCTTCTGAACAGTTTTGGCATCTCACTTTATCCTTTGAAGTTCAGAATGATTGGCATCTATGGGAACTCAGAATTCAGATAGTATTATTGATTCTCCTAGATTAATATGCTGATTCTTGAACACAGCTACTTATGAGTCTTGGCCGTGACCCTAAGCATCTTGTTTTCCAGTATTACCACCGGATACATAAATGCCACAGACACCTAACTGAGTGAACCTTTTCAGATTGTGACTCAGCTTTGCTAGAGTTCCCAATTAGAGGTGTCCAGAGTTCTTAAGCACACTCTTTTTGCTTTGGATCACGACTTTAATCACTCAGTCTCAAGCTTTTCACTTGGACCTTCATGACACAAGCACATGGTTAGGGACAACTTGATTTAGCCGCTTAGGCCAGGATTTTATTCCTTTGGGCCCTCCTATCCACTAATGCTCAAAGTCTTGGATCTTATTTACCCTTGCCTTTTGGTTTAAAGGGCTATTGGCTTTTTCTGCTTGCTTTTTCTTTTTCTTTCTTTTTTTTCGCAATTTTTTTTCCGCAAGCTTTTTCTTTTTCACTGCTTTTTCTTGCTTCAAGAATCAATTTTATGGTTTTTCAGATTATCAATAACATTTCTCTTTTTTCATTATTCTTTCAAGAGGCAATAATTTTAACATTCATAAACTTCACTATAAAAAATATGCACTGTTCAAGCATTCATTCAGAAAACAAAAAGTATTGCCACCACATCAAAATAATTAAACTAATTTCAAGATAAAATTCAAAATTCATGCACTTCTTGTTCTTTTGCAATTAGAAACATTTTTTATTTAAGAAAGGTGAAGGATTCAGGGACATTCATAGCTTCAAGGCAAAAATACTGGACACTAATGATCATGTAATAAAGACACAAACATAGACAAAACATAAAGTATAAAAAACGAAAAATAAAAAAATAAGAACAAGAAAATTGAAGAACGGGTCCACCTTAGTGACGGCGGCTAGTTCTTCCTATTGAAGATCCTATGGAGTGCTTGAGCTCCTCAATGTCTTTTCCTTGCCTTTGTTGTTCTTCCCTCATGGCTCTTTGGTCCAATCTAATTTCATGGAGAATAATGGAATGCTCTTGGTGCTCCATCCTTAGTTGCTCCATGTTGGAACTCAAATCTCCTAAAAAGGTGTTGAGTTGCTCCCAATAGTTGTGTGGAGGAAAATACATCCCTTGAGGCATCTCAGGGATTTCTTTATAAGAGACTTCCTCATGCGCTTGTTGAGGTCCATGAGTGGGCTCTCTTGTTTGCTCCATCCTCTTTCTAGTGATGGGCTTTTGAGATGAACCTTTCCATCTTCCATGACTTGGGGGTGGAAGCAACTGCCTTCCCTTTCCTCTCTCTAGAGGTTTCTCCAGCCTTAGGTGCCATTAATGGTTATGGAAAAATAAAAAGCAACGCTTTTTTTCCACACTAAACTTAAAAGGTTTGCTCGTCCTCGAGCAAAAGAAGAAAGAAAGGATGAGAAGAAGAAGAAATGGAGGAGATGGAGGTGTAGGAGTGGTTCGACCAAGGGGGTTTTAGGTGGTTATGATTTTGAATGATGAGGTAGGTGGGGTTTATTTTGGGAAAAAGTGGACGGATGTGAGTGGTGAAGAGGTAATGTGAAAGGGTAGGATTTGATAGGTGAATGGTGTTTGGGGAAGGGTGTTATGGAAACATTTGAAGAGGAGTGAGAATGAGTTGGGGTAGGTAGGGATCCTGTGGGGTCCACAGATCTTAAGGTGTCAAGGGTTTCTCATCCCTGCACATTTCTGGCATTTAAACACCCTTTGTGTGGCATTTCTGGCATTAAACACCAGGCTGTTGCCCATTTCTGGTGTTAAACGCCAATTTGGCTGTCAGTTCTGGCGTTTAACGCCTAGAAGCTGCCAGACTGGGCGTTAAACACCCATTCTGCTACCCTTACTGGCGTTTAACGCCAGCTAGATGCCAGACACCCTTTTCTAGAGTTAAACGCCAGTCTGTGTGCCATTTCTGGCATTTAACGCCCAGAATGGTGCCAGACTGGGCGTTAAACGCCCACTTTGCTAGCCTTACTGGCGTTTAAACGCGAGTAAGCTCGCCTTCCAGGGTGTGTTATTTTTTGCTGTTTTTGATTCCTGCTTTAATTCTGCAGCTGTTTTTTGTGACTCCAGATGATCATCAACCTAAAGAAGACATAAACTAACAATGGAAAATAAAATGAAAGAGTAATTAATATAGATAAATAAAATTGGGTTGCCTCCCAACAAGTGCTTCTTTAATGTCAATAGCTTGACAGGAAGCTCTTACAGAGCTTCACAGGTGCTCAGAGCATGATTGTGGCCTCCCAACACCAAACTTAGAAGTTGAGTGTGGGGGCTCTGTCTGACTCTGTATTGAGAGAAGCTTTTGATGCTTCTTCTCCATGTTTATAGAAGAAGATCCTTGAGTCTTAAACACAAGGTAGTCCTTATTCAATTGAAGGACTAACTCCCCTCTGTCCACATCAATCACAGCCCTTGCTGTGGCTAGGAAGGGTATTCCAAGGATGATGGATTCATCCTCATCCTTCCCAATGTGTAGGATTATGAAGTCAGCAGGGACGTAAAGGCCTTCAACCTTCACTAAGACATCCTCTACAAGTCCATAAGCCTATTTCATTGATTTGTCTGCCATCTCTAGTGAGATTCTTGTAGCTTGTACCTCAAAGACACCTAGTTTCTCCATTACAGATAGTGGCATGAGGTTGATGCCTGACCCCAGGTCACACAGAGCCTTTTCAAAGTTCATGGTGCCTATGGTGGAAGGTATTAAGAACTTTCTGGGATCCGGTTTCTTTTGAGGCAATGTTTGCTAAATCCATGTATTCAGTTCATTGATGAGCAATGGAGGTTCATCCTCCCAAGTCTCATTATCAACTAACTTGGCATTCAGCTTCATGATTGCTCCTAGATACTGAGCAACTTGCTCTTCAACAGTGTCTTCGTCCTCTTCAGAGGAAGAATACTCATCAGAGCTCATGAATGGCAACAGTAAGTTTAGTGAAATTTCTATGGTCGCTATATGAGCCTCAGATTCCTTTGGTTCCTCAATAGGGAACTCCTTATTGGTCAGTGGACGTCCATTGAGGTCTTCCTCACTGGGAATCACTGCCTTTTCACTCTCTCCAGGTTCAGCCATCTGGGTTATAGTTATGGCCTTGCATTCTCTTTTGGGATTCTCTTCTGTAATGCTTGGGAGAGCACTAGGAGGAGTTTTAGTAACTCTTTTACTCAAGTGACCCACTTGTACCTCCAAATTTCTTATGGAGGACCTTGTTTCATTTATGAAACTGAGAGTGGTCTTAGATAGATCAGAGACTATATTTTCTAAGTTAGAGAAGTTCTGTTCAGAATTCTCTGTCTGTTGCTGACAAGATGATGGAAAAGATTTGCTATTGCCAAACTTATTTCTCCCACCATTATTGTTGTTGAAGCCTTGTTAAGGCTTCTGTTGATCCTTCCATGAGAAATTTGGATGATTCCTCCATGAAAGATTATAGGTATTTCCATAGGATTCTCCCATGTAATTTACCTCTTCCATTGCAGGATTCTCAGGGTCATAAGCTTCTCTATCAGAGGAGGCTTCTTTAGCACTGCCAGATGCAGCTTGCAATCCAGTCAAATTCTGAGAAATCATATTGACTTGCTGAGTCAATATTTTGTTCTAAGCCAATATGACATTCAAAGAATCAATCTCAAGAACTCCTCTCTTCTGAGTCGTCCCATTGTTAACAGGATTTCTTTCAGAAGTATACATGAACTGGTTATTTGCAACCATCTCAATGAGTTCCTGGGCTTCTGCAGGTGTTTTCAGATGAAGGGATCCATCAGCAGAATGGTCCAATAACATCTTGGACATTTCAGACAGACCATCATAGAATATACATATCATACTCCATTATGGAAATATGTCAGAAGGACACCTTTTGGTTAATTGCTTGTATCTTTCCCAAGCTTCATAGAGGGATTCACCTTCCTTCTGTCTGAAGGTTTGGACGTCCACTCTGAGCTTGCTCATCTTTTGAGGTAGAAAGAATTTGGTCAAGAACACATTGACCACCTTGTCCCAAGAGTTCAGGCTTTCTCTAGGTTGTGAGTCCAACCATGTTCTAGCTCTATCTCTCACAGCAAAGAGGAAAAGCATAAGTCTGTAGACCTCGGGATCAACTCTATTGGTCTTAACAGTATCACAAATCTGCAAGAATTCACCTAAGAACTAATGAGGATCTTCTGATGGAAGTCCATGAAACTTGTAATTCTACTGCATTAGAGAAACTAATTGAGGCTTAAGCTCAAAGTTGTTTGCTCCAATAGGAGGAATTGAGATGCTTCTTCCATAGAAATTGGAAGTTGGTACAGCATAGTCACCAAGCATCTTCCTTGCATCTCTGGCATTGTTGTTGGGTTCGGCTGCCATGTCTGCTTCTTTTTCGAAATTCTCTGTAAGGTCCTCTCAAGAGTGTTGTGCTTTAGCTTCTCTTAGCTTCTTCTTCAAAGTCCTTTCAGGTTCAGGATCAGCATCAACAAGAATGTTTTTATCCCTGTTTCTGCTCATATGAAAAAGAAGAGAACAAAGGGAGTAGTGCAATCCTCTATGTCACAGTATAGAGATTCCTTGAGGTGTCAGCAGGAAAGAAGAATAGAGGAATGAGGTAGAGAGAGAATAAGAAGAATTTGAACACAGAGGGAGAGAGAAGGTTCGAATTTTTAGATAAGTGGAAGAGAATTGTTAGCAATTAAATGAAATAAATAGAAAGAGAGGAGAGAGAGAGAGAGAGAGAGAGAGAGAGAGTTTTTGAAAATTTGAAAAAGGAATAAAATAAAATTAGAATTGAAAACAATTAGTTAATAAAAAAGATTTTTGAAAAAAAATGGTTAGTGATTTTCGAAAATTGGAAGTGGAAAAGTGGTTAGGTGGTTTTGAAAAAGATTAGAAATAGTAATTAGTTGAAAAAGATTTGAAAATAATTTTGAAAAGATAAGAAGTTAGAGAAAAGATTTTGAAATCAAAGTTTAAAAAGATATGATTGAAAAAAGATTTGATTGAAAAAGATTTTATTTTAAAAAGATATGATTGAAAAAGATTTGATTTTTAAAATTGATGACTTGACTAACAAGAAATTAAAAGATATGATTCTAAAATTCAAAGGTTGAACCTTTCCTAACAAGAAAGTAACAAACTTGCAATTTTTTGAATCAAAACATTAATTGTTAGTAAGGGTTTTTGAAAATATGAGATAAGATTAAGAAAAAGATTTTTGAAAAATTAGTTTGAAAATTTTCAAAAGCATCAAAAGAAAAATAAAAAATGAAAGTTTAAAATATATTTGATGCAAAAAGTTATGAATTAAAACATGAAAAATTAAAAAAAGTGATTTGGAAACAAAATTACCTCCCTTGTGTCATCCTGGCGTTAAACGCCCAGGATGTTATCCATTCTGGCGTTTAACGCCCATAATGCTACCTCTTTGGGCGTTTAACGCCCAATCAGGTACCTTGGCTGGCGTTAAACGCCTGAAATCCTTCTTTGTTGGGCGTTTTTCTAAACGCCCAGAATGCTGCCTGTTTTGGCGTTAAACGCTCAGAACGCTGCCCATTCTTGCTTTTAATGCCCAGAATGATACCATTACTAGCGTTAAACGCCCAGAATGATAGCCATTCTGGTGTTTAACGCCCAAAGTGCCTCTTTACTGGCGTTTTATTGCCAGTGAGCTCTTTTTTTTTTCTGTGATTCTTCTACCTTATGTTCTGAATCTTCATTTCTTTATATTATTTACTTAAAAATATATATTTTTTATTTTTGAATTTTTAATGAAGAGAGAGAAAAACAACAAAATGAAATAAAACATAAAAATGCAAGATCAAAACAAGTAATGCATGCAAGGACACTTTGAATATCAAGATGAACACCAAGAACACTTTGAAGATCATGATGAACACCAAGGACATATTTTTGAAAATTGTTAAGAAAAGAAAGACATGTAAGACACCAAACTTAGAAATTTTGAATGTTCAAAAACTATGATTTTGAAAATGCATATGAAAAACAACATAAAACACAAAACAAGAAAATCATAAGATCAGACAAAGGAAATCATCAAGAACAACTTAAAGATCACAGAAGAACACAATGCATATATTTTTTTTTAAATAAAGATAAAAATTACCCAATCTAAGCAACAAGATGAACCGTCAGTTGTTCAAACTCGAACAATCCCCGGCAACGGCGCCAAAAACTTGGTATGCGAAATTGTGATTCACACTTTTCACAACTCCACATAGCTGACCAGCAAGTGCACTAGGTCGTCCATGTAATAAACCTTACGCGAGTAAGGGTCGATCCCACGGAGATTTCCAGCTTAAAGCAAGGTATGGTCATCTTGTAAATCTTAGACGGGCGGATTCAAATGGTTATGAGTTTTTAATAATTAGAAGATAAATAAAACATAAAATAAGATAGAGATACTTATGTAATTCATTGGTGGGAATTTCAGATAAGCGTTTAGAGATGCTTTGTTACTCCTAAACCTCTGCTTTCCCATTGTCTTCATCCAATCATGCGTGCTCCCTTCCATGGCAAGCTGTAGGATCCTCTCAGTAAAAATGGTCCTCTACGGTTTTTGTACAGCTAATCAACTGTCGGATTTCTCATCTCGGATGAAAAATACAGGGTACAGCTACCGCATGGCTAATCATCTGTCGGTTCTCACTAGCGTCGGAATAAGATCCATTGATCCTTTTGCACACTGTCACTGCGCCCAACATTCGCGGGTTTAAAGCTCTTCACAGTCATCCCTTCCCAGATCCTACTCCGAATACCACAGACAAGGTTTAGACTTTTCGGATCTCAAGAATGTTGTCTATTGTTCTAGTCTATACCACGAAGATCCTAATCTCAGATTTAGATGCTCTGTTGTCAGGAGAGATGATGTGAATTATTGATTAGAGACCCAAGAGAATATACTCCGGCTGTCATCCAATGACTACATTGAACATCATGTAGACTGCTTTGTGGTTGTCAGGTACGCGGATCTTGGCTAAGCGAGTACTGAAGATAGAGGGTAATTGTCACGGGTCTCCCCTTCAGTCTGACTTAACTGAATTAAGTACAAGAATATATCTTGGAGAAGAAGTAGGTGTGAATTGAATGAAAAACCATAGTACTTGCATTAATTCATGAGGAACAGCAGAGCTCCTCACCTTAATCTATGAGGTGTAGAAACTCTACCGTTGAAAATACATAAGAACAAAAGGTCTAGACATGGCCGAATGACCAGCCTCCAAAAAGGGTTCGAAGAACTCCCAAAAGGTCAAAGACCTGATCAAAGGATCAAAAAGTCGTCCAAAGATAAAATACAATAGTCAAAAGTGCTATTATACTAAACTAGTAAACTAGGTTTACAGAAAATGAGTAACTAAGTGCAGATAGTGCAGAAATCCACTTCCGGGACCCACTTGGTGTGTGCTTGGGCTGAGCATTGAGGCTTTCACATGCATAGGCTCTTCTTGGAGTTAAACGCCAGCTTGGGTGCCAGTTTGGGCGTTTAACTCCAGTTTTGGTGCCAGTTCTGCCGTTTTACGCTAGAAAAGGGTCTCTGGTGGGTGTTTGGACGCCAGTTTGGGCCATCAAATCTCAAGCAAAGTATAGACTATTATACATTGCTGGAAAGCCCAAGATGTCTACGTTCGAACGCAATTGAGATCGCGCCAATTGGGCTTTTGTAGCTCCAGAAAATCTACTTCAAGTGCAGAAGGGTCAGAATCCAACAGCATCTGCTGTCCTTTCTCAGCCTTTGAATAAGATTTTTGCTCAGGTCCCTCAATTTCAGCCAGAAAATACCTGAAATCACAAAAAAATATACAAACTCATAGTAATGTCCAGAAATGTGATTTTGCATAAAAACTAATAAAAATATACTAAAAAGTAACTAAAATATACTAAAAATACCTAAAAATAATGCCAAAAAGCGTATAAATTATCCTCTCATCAAGATGCAACGGCATGTTGAAGAAGAAGAAGCAGCAAACACAAAGAAGAAAAAGGTCGCCGAAAATGTCTCCGAAGTTTTCTGCCACCATCGGAGCAATCTTTCGACGGCCACATCAGCGTTTTTTGTTCATGGTGATGTCATCTTTTCACTGTTGGGTGATTTTATCAAATTTTAAAATCTTTCAGGGACTATTTTGACAATAACAAAAGTCAAGTACCGTTT
This sequence comes from Arachis stenosperma, assembly GCF_014773155.1. Taxonomy (NCBI): domain Eukaryota; kingdom Viridiplantae; phylum Streptophyta; class Magnoliopsida; order Fabales; family Fabaceae; genus Arachis; species Arachis stenosperma. Next base: position 69,613,397 of record NC_080383.1, read on the forward strand.
TATCAGTACCAGTATCTTTCGAGTACTGACTTGGTATTTACCTCATATGAGATAAAATTAAAGTGTCTCCTGAATTTTCTATTCTTCAAAAGTCACAACAATCCAAAATTAAAAATTTTCTCTATTCTTCATCGTATCGCAAAGAGACAAAATAAAATTGTCTCTTGAAATATTAGCTTGACATATTCAACAGCTAAAAAGTTCTACATCTAGTTTGAAGCTCAAGTGAACAAGTTAAAAAAATGGAGGCAATAGATTCAACCCCCTTATCTAGGCCATTAACAAACCTTCAATTGTATCAGAGCTTGGTCTCAAAGAAATCAAGCTTCATAGCTTGGAGAAAAGATCTAAATGGCCAACAACATGGGTTCGAATGCCATGGTTTACATACTCACTGAGATCAGTCCAACAACAGACCTCCCTTCTTCAACGGCAAGAAATTCAACTACTGGAAGAAAGAATGCAGATATTTGTTCAATCAATTGACTACAATATCTGGAAGATCATCATAAACGGTCCACAAGTTCTAGCTAAAACAAGTGCACAAAGCGTTGTGATTGCCAAAGAAGAAATAGAATGGAATGATAAAGGAAAGAAAAAGGTGGAGCTTACTACACGAAAAATGCTGAGAATCATCAGATTTACCATCAGATTTAGCATTACATATTAGCATTGACTTTACTGATAGATTTACCGAAGGTTTCGATATGGCATTCATTTGGTCAAATCGTTACCGATAGATTCCTATTTCCGATGCTAAATTCACTGGTAATACCTGAGGGAAAAAGAGGGAGATAGGTGCAAAATTTAGCGTGGGATTTACTGTCAGTAAAATCCGCCGGTAACCCCAGTTTAGTGAAATGTATCGTGTTGGTAACCCGTAACAGGTTACCGTCGGATTTATCTACTGGTAAATCCGATGGTAATGAGCCCTAAAATTCAAAGTGCGAACCTTCTCCCCTTCAATTCAAAACTACACTCTCTCTCTCTAACCTCTTTTGTCCATTTCTCTCTCCAGCCGCCTCTGAACCCCACCGCACAGTCATCCCCACCGCCGCTGGCCCCTACTATCGTCACCTCTCTTTTCTCCTTGCACTAACCGTTCTCCATAACGTATCCATTGCAGTCCACATTGCAAACCCTAGCCTCCATTGCAGCCACCGTTTTTCTCACTGCCGACGAGCACTGTTCATCATATCAGTAGCTTCTTTCCCTGGTCCAGCACGCTTTGTCATCCGCCGCTAAGTCCAACTTCGTCATCGGCTGCCAGGTCCAGGTTAGTTAATTTTTCTTACTTTTTTAACTTGTTTTTCATAAAAAAATGTGATTTGGTTAATTTAATTTGTAATGTGCTCAGAATGATTTAGCTAAAAACAATTAGTTAATTTTATATGTATTTATGAGCTCCGATCTCTTTTGATGCATGTAATGTAATTGACTAATTGCATGGTTATCAATTTATAATGAAACTTGAATTTATCAATTTGTAAATGGAAAACTTGCTAATTAGTTCAGCTTTATGTAATTTCATATCTTGAATCTTACAATTTATTTGATTTGTTATCATACTCATCTAATAGTGAATAAGTGTATGTGAGCAAAACTTAGTGTGTATATATATATATATAATACTGTACAAAATATTTACTATTAATTATTATTTTATTGGGGTTTGGTCAATCAATCGATAATGGGTTGCACTAATTTAATTTGGATTTTAGTAGCTATAATATGTTGAGATTTTAATTGAAATAAAATCCGACTAATTAACAATTAAACCAAACTAGAAAAGAAAGTAGAAAACAAAAAGTTGGTGCTTAGATGGTACTAGTATTATTGTATTAAGTAATTGCCCTTAGAGTGGTTGTGTTATATGGATACTTAGAGTGTTAACAATTTCTTGATTTCCTTTTTTTGTGGTTGTATTATATGGATAGTTAGAATGTGAAATACTGTAGACCCATATTTTACTTATTAACAGAGATACAATTTATGTAGAATTTAGATTTTATACAATATTAACATAAAGTTACTTGACATATATATGTATAACATTTCTCATGTTGATTTCTGATATGATACTCTAATAAGGTGACGACTTCACTTTAGCATGATGCGAATAAAAATGTTTGTCATTGGATCAATATCAATAAATTAAAAGTTTTGCATATTGTTTTTGCATTAGATTTATGCATGTCACATCTTATTGCTTTGAATTTGAATCGTGAAGGCTCTTTGTTTAGTTAAGTTTAATTCTTATGAAATTACTTGAGTGTTGATTGATGTTGTAGATTGAGATTAGTTGGATTTGTGGGTACTATAAAGGTAGATATATTTCCAATTTTAGGGGAGGTTATGTCAAAAAATTTTCAGAGAGTTCTATTGAATGATTCGTGTAGTATATTTGCTGATTAGTGTTAATAATATATTCTCTTTGCAGACATGTCGATAGGTAGCATCGAATGGGTCTCATGGTCATGATAGAAGAAGGGTTTACACTGAATTTTCAAGGATTGTTCAGTCATCACCCTCTACCCTGACTACCCCGTCGACTTCTGTGATGTCGTAGGCGGATCCACCAGACCAACAGTTCATCATGGTCCCAAACCCGAACTACGTGCCTCCTTCTACTACTCTCCCTCTCCACAAATCCAGTGACAAAGCCTGCGGTGGGTGATTCCTTCAGTTCCCCTAATAGGATACCCCTCCACCATCGTCCGTCATCCAGCTGGCGATTTGGCCCGATGGCATGCATGCATGAGTAAATACTATTTTTTAATCCTAATTTTGTTAATCTTAAGTTTATGTGTTTCTATGTGTTTGTTAGTCTTAGGTTTTACTCCAATAGGTTTGTACCACATAATAATGACTGCATACAGGAGATCCAACAGGTTTTTAAAAAATTTGTAGTGGTTTGTAAACCGATGCAATTTTGAAAGCAATTTTAAAAAAAATGTATATTGCAGAGGTTTATAACCCCCATAATTTTCACAATTATATTAAAAAAAAATTGGGTTCATGAAGCTACTCAATTATATTGCTTCCACATCTAGACGAACACAAAAATAAGAACAAGCTAAAAATGGTTAAAATGCACAAGTAAAGAAATAACAAATCAATTGTAACCTTTCATAAGGCACTTTTTGATCTTTCATTTCCTGTCACAATTATGATCAAATCTGGCTTCATGATTTTCTTGTAAAATTTGTTATTAAAATAAATGAAAATATTTAATAGAAATTTTTATAGTAGACATATTTTACATATAAACAAACAAAAAATAAGAACAACCTAAAGATGGTTATAATATCACAAAATTAAAGTAATAACAAATCAAGAGAACAATATCTCCAAAACAAAATGCCAAAAGCAAAATTCACATTTTGATAGTGGTCTTCCCTAGTAGATAGGCAGCAGGAATTGAGTGCAAAAAATAGGGCCTAACGAGATATTCCATATTGATATTGATCTGCCAAAGAAAAGGAGAAGATAAAAAATGGCAAACTGGTCTTAGAATGAAATTAAATAGGTAAAAGAAAAAATTTACTTACCTTTGATTCTAAATTGTACAAAGAAGTGTGTAAAGCTCACTGAACACTATTGCAAGACCAAAAAAAAAGTCATTCAAGCTTTAGAAAAAATTATAAATATGATTACAAATATATGTAAAAATATCAGATTACATATTGATACGGAGACATATTAACCATGACTAGTTAGGAGTATAAATGAAACACATAAAAAAATAAATATTGTATTGCCCATGCACCAAATCCAGTAGCAGTGGAGCACATAATCATTAAAGCTAGAATACCAACATTTCTAGTAGAAAAAATAGAATAAAAAAAACAATGGTGCCTTTTGAAAATGTAATTAACTCTATTCATACTCATTAAAGCTATGAACACTAATTAAAAGCTAAAGATTGAAGGTAGAAGTTGAATGTATAATAAAGTCATGTAATGAAGATATTATTTAATAACACACAATAATGACTAATACTATAACATTGATCATTATTTCATTAGAATCCTAAATGAAAATGCCTCATGAATAATAATGGAAGGAAACCAAACATAATAAAGGAATACCAAGAAAGTGCAAAAGATTTTTATCAAATTTAAAATTGTTACAAATTATAGTTTTTTCATAACAATATTTAGTTATTGTTACAAAATAAGAATATTTTGTAACAACGTGATTTCTTTTATTACAAATTATGTTGGCTTTCGTATCAAATTATTTAAAGATTATATTGTTGCAAAAATTTAAAATATTTTGTAACAAAAAATTAATTCGTCACAAAATACAATATTTTTGTAACAAGTTATTTATTTGTCACAAAATTCAAATATTTTTTGTAACTAATAAAAAAATTTGTTTCAACATATTAAATGTAAGACTTCGAATTTTTGAAAATTAACATAATGAGTTATTTATGATTTATTATATTTATTTAAGATTTTATATTAAAAAATTTATTTTATTAAAAATATTTAAGTCAAATTAATGATACTTTGAGTTTAAAATTATTTTAAAAATTAAATAATAAGTCATTTATGATGTCTCTTTGTTGTTCTAGCATGAAGGTACGGAGAGCTTCATCAAATGAAGGAGATGGTGGAAGAGAGGGTTCATTATTTGCGGAAAAGGTGTCATAGTTGGAAGGTGGTTCATATTTGTGCAAGTCTTGAGGTGGTGTATATAAAATTGGTGGTTCTTGGGAGTATTGGTGTTGAAATGGGGGTGGCTCTAGGTATGGTTCATATGGTGGTTGGTATGGTGGATATGTGTTAGGATCATATGGTGGTGAATGGTGGTATGAGGCTTGTGAGTAGGGTTGTTGGGGGCTATGTTGAAGGAAAAGGTCATATGCATATGGTGAGTGTGGTTGACAACCACAATGAGGGTCACCACATCTATTAGGTTGATATGCATTTGGAGTTGGATTGTACCCATAAGAATCCGGAGGACGTTGTTGCCATTGATGCCAAGGCATCTTAGGTTAGTTTCACAAGCCTTTTTTATTTGTTTTCATTTAGTTTCATGCACTTTCTTAAGCAATACGTAAGTAGTTGGATGAGAATTTTTCGCATATCTTGATTCAATCAAACATGGTTAAATTGATGCATTTTCATGAGATTTATGCAAGATTTGCTTGATGATATGAATGATGCAAAATCTTGTGATATTAGCAAGGCTTTGATGCATGTATTTGGTTGATGATAGGTGAAGAGAAGCAAGGAAGAAGCAGAGGAAGCAACATTCGAAATGGCTAAAATGCAACGTTCGTGGCCAAAGTTGGCTCACCAATGTTGCTGGCAACGTTCTACAATTATGGTGCCAACGTTGGAAGGAGCGTTGGTGAACCAACGTTATCTCCAACGCTTGCGACAAAAATTTCAAAGTTGGAGCTGGGAAAATTGCCTTGTATGCATACGCACAATGTTGTGTGCGTACATACAAGAAGAAAAATTACAAGTGGGCGCATGCACAAGGCAGTGTGCATACGCACAAGTATGCAAGGTTAGAGGTAACATTGGTGAACCAACATTGAGTCCAACGTCTGCGATGAATCTCCCAATTTGAGTTAGAAAATTTGCTTTGTGTGCATACGCACGGCGTTGTGTGCGTACACACAAGAAGAAAAATTACAAGTCTGCACACGCACAAGGCAGTGTGCGTACACACAAGTGTGCAACGTTGGAGATAACGTTGGTGAACTAACATTGAGGAAAACGTTAGTGGCAACGCTCAATGCTTTTTCAAGTAACGTTTGACTCAACGTTTTCCTGTAAACGTTGATCACCAATATTACTACCAGCAACAATACATATTGGGCACCCATGCAAAGTTTGAACGTTAGTTTGCCAACGTCCTCATCAATGTCACTCAAAGCCACTCTTAACTTGCTTCAAAAAAGGCCAAGGCCCACATCCAAGACTTAAAGACCGAATGAAAAAAGTGTATAAATAGTAGAGAGTTTGAGTTAGAAAGGGATCGGGAACCTGAGGATCCACGATTGTAAACACTTTCTGTAAATTCAGTTTACTTTTGCAATGCACTTTTCAATTTCAATTTTCATTCCCAGAGCTATGAATAACTAAACCCCTCTTCGTTGGGTTAGGGAGCTCTGTTATAATTCAATGGATCAATTATAGTTTTTATTCTTCTTTTTCTTTCCATTCTCTTGATTTTCTTGAAAGCTTTCGATCTTTTTCCAATTTAGCAATTGTCTTGAAAGAGAAATTGCTCATACTTGGATTTTCTCTGAACCTTGAAAGAGGAATGAGGAAATCATGCTAGAAATGCTTTCTCATGTTGGACTGGGTTGGGGGTTGGATGGATACAGTGACATATAATCCTACCAATACTGTGATCTAGAAAAATATGTGGTATAATCAATGATCGTACTTCATCTCTTCCCATGAGCAATTAGATCAAGGAATTGGACAATTGTTCAAGCTTAGAGAGATTGAATTGCCAAGACATTGGGATTCAATCACCTAAGATTGCCAAGAGATCAATGAATGCATGGATTGAGGAAGAGATGAGAATGAACTTAATCTAGAGAATGCAACATCTCCTAAGCCCAATGAGCTTTCCCATTCTGATCTTTTCCATTCTTTAATTTCTTCAGTTCACATTCATGTTAATCAACCCCATTCCCATTTAAGTTTCTGCAATTTAATTCTGCTCTTTACATTCTGCAATTTAATTTTAGTTATTTACATTTGTTGCTATTTACGTTTCCCGCCATTTAATTTTCTACAATTCTCAATCCAATTTTGCTTAGTTCAACTAGAACACTCCTCTAATTAAAGTTGCTCAACCAATCAATCCCTGTGGGATTCGACCTCACTCTATTGTGAGTTTTTACTTGACGACAATTCGGTATACTTGCCAAGGAAAATTTGTAGTGATACAGATTTTTGTGCATCAAGTTTATGGCACCATTGTCGGGGATTGATTTTGCATTGACAATGATTAAATTGGAGGATTACTAGATTGAACACTTTCTTTTCTTTTTTAATTAGTTTTTGTTTCAGTTTGTTTACTGCTATTCTCTGTAATTTAAGTTGTTTTCCTTGTTTATTTACTTTCTAGCACACTAATCCACTAACTGTTTGATCAATTGCACTAACCACTCTAACCATAACTCTAAAAAAAAGTGACTTCTCCATTTGCTGTTTGCTTGTCGTTTGCTGAGTGTATGACAGGTAGAAGAGAAGGAGTCTCAACTTCTTTTGATAGTGAACCTGAGAGGACCTTCATTAGACTAAGGAGGAAAGCAAGAGGTAAAGGCATAGCTGGTGAAAAAGAGTTGGAAGAAGATTTAGACGTTGCTCTGGAGGAAGAAGTTCACAACCATGTTGGAAAGGGTGCTGGTAATCATGCTGGGCAGGAGAGAAGAGTATTAGGCTCCTATATTAATCCCAATCCTGGGAACTGTGGGAGCAACATCCTAAAATCAACCAATCATGCCAACAAATTTGAGGTAAAACCATAAGTCATCACCCTTGTTTAAAACAATTACTCATTTGGAGGAAGTGGCTAAGAAGATCCCAACCAACATCTGACCACATTCTTGAGAATATGTGATACTGTGAAGTCCAATGGTGTTCATCCTGACAGCTATAAATTGCTTCTGTTTCCCTTTTTTCTCAGGGATAAAGCATCAAAGTGGCTAGAGTCCTTTCCTAAGGAGAGTTTGACAACATGGGAAGATGTGGTGAATAAATTCTTGGCAAGATTTTACCCTCCCCAAAGAGTTAACAGATTGAGGGTTGAGGTGCAAACATTTAGACAACAAGATGGTGAAACTCTCTATGAAGTATGGGAGAGATATAAAGAGTTGACAAGATGGTGCCCTCCACACATGTTCAATGAATGGGTACAACTGCACATTTTCTATGAAGGATTGTCACAAGAATTAAAAAAGGCCTTAGATCACTCTTCAGGAGGGTCTCTCAATAAGAAAAAGACAATTGAAGAGGCCATAGATGTCATAGAAACTATGGCCAACAATGAATACTTCTATGCCTCTGATAGAAACCTAAACAAAGGAGTGATGAAGCTGAGTCACATGGATGCATTGCTAGCTCAAAACAAGCTGATTACCAAGTAATTGGAAGATCTCACCAAGCAGATGGAGAGGAACCAAGTTGCAGCAGTCAACACTCAACCACCAGCTCAAGAAGAGTTGAATGCAGAGGAAGGAGGTGATTGGGAGCAAGCCAATTATGTTGGAAACTCATCAAGACAACCCTATGATCCACACTCAAAAACCTACGATCCTAGTTGGAAGAACCACCCAAACTTTGGGTGGAAAAACCAGCAAAACCAGACCTAAGATCATAGACCTCATAACTCCAACCATTACAACAACTACACCTACCAATAAACCAACCAAAGATCATACCAACCCCCACACAACAACTCTTACCAACCTCCATATCAAGCACCAAATAGCCACCCTCAACCTCCAATTTCCAACTTACCATCACCATCTGAGGATAGACTATGCCGGATTGAGGCTATGCTTGGAGAACTTTGCAGGGAGTCTAAAGACATGCAAGCTTTTAAGGAGGGGGTGAGATCTAATATGCAAAATCAGGATGCTGCCATCCAGAAACTTGAAGTACAGATTGGATACCTATCCAAGCAAGTCCCTAACCACAATCCCTGCAGTGTCACCAGGGCAAACCCAAAGGAGGAATACAAGGCCATCACACTCAGGAGTGGGAAGGAACTGAAGGAAACCTAAAAAAAAAACACAAGAGAAGAAGGCAGATGAAAGCTCAAAAGATAAAGAGGAAGAATAAATACCTGCCCCCAACCCAACTCAAGAAAAAGAAGTTTTGAGACCATATGTTCCAAAAGCTCCTTACCCTCAACGATTAAAGAAGAATGAAAAGGGCAACCAATTTTCCAGATTCTTAGAGGTTTTCAAGAGACTGTAGATCAATATTCCCTTTGCTGAAGCACTAGAGCAAATGTCACTCTAGGCTAAGTTTTTGAAGGAGTTAATGACCAAGAAGAGAAGTTGGAAAAATGATGAATCTGTGGTGTTAACCGAGGAATATAGTGCCATCATCCAACACAAACTACCTCAGAAACTGAAGGACCTTGGGAGCTTCCAAATTCCTTGTATCATAGGAGAAATCACAGTGGAAAAAGCCTTATGTGATTTGGGAGCCAGCATAAATTTGATGTCCTTAGCAATGATAAAGAGAATGAAGATTGAGGAAGCCAAACCAACAAGAATGGCACTTCAATTAGTAGATCGATCATTCAAATTCCCCCATGAAGTAGTAGAAGACTTGTTGGTGAAGGTGGGATACTTCATCTTCCTAGCTGACTTTGTGGTGTTAAATATGGAGGAAGAAGCCAAAGCTTCAATCATCTTGGGAAGGCCGTTTCTAGCAACAGCCGGAGCCATCATCAATGTCCAAAAGGGTGAACTTACCATTAGGCTACATGATGAAAAAATGGTATTCAATGTGTTCAAGGCCATGAGTTACCCATAGGAATCACTTGGAGAATGCATGAGGTTAGATGCAGTGGAAATCTTAGTGCAAGAAACCTTTGAAGAAGAAGAACTTGAGGAGGTGTCAGAAGAAGATCCCACATCAAACAGTGAGGCTGCAGCAGTTTAATCAACCGAGGTACTCATCCCAAGCACATTGGAGGAAAAGAAAGAAGAGAAAGAAGCACCCAAACTTGAACTGAAAGCATTGCCTCCCACCCTCAAGTATGCATACTTGGGAAGTGATGAAAGTTACCCAGTGATCATCAATTCTGCTATTAGTCAAGAACAAGAGAAAGAGTTAATCAAGGTGCTGCAAAAGCACCAAGATGTCATTGGATGGACCCTTGCTGATTTAAAAGGGATAAGTTCCTCTATATGCATGCATAAGATCCTGTTGGAAGGTGATGCCAAACCCTCCATTCAACCCCAAAGAAGGTTGAATCCAGTCATGAAAGAAGTGGTACAAAAGGAGGTCATGAAGCTATGGATGGCAGGGGTGATCTACCCAATTTCGGATAGCCCATGGGTGAGCCCCGTCCAAGTGGTCCCCAAGAAAGGAGGCATCACTGTAGTGCCTAATGAAAGGAATGAACTCATCCCTAGAAGAACTGTCATAGGATGGAGAATGTGTATTGATTACAGAAAACATAATGAGGCCACAAGAAAAGACCACTTTCCACTTTCCTTCATGGACCAAATGTTGGAAAGACTTGCAGGGCATGCATACTACTGCTTCTTTGATGGCTACTCAAGTTACAACCAAATAGTAGTTGACCCAAGAGATCAAGAGAAAACCTCTTTCACTTGCCCATATGGGGTTTTTGCTTATAGACGCATGCCCTTTGGATTGTGCAATGCACCTGCCACCTTCCAAAGATGCATGTTGTCTATCTTTTCAGACATGATTGAAAAGTTCATTGAAGTTTTTATGGATGACTTTTCAGTATTTGGGGACTCCTTCCCGAATTGCTTGCATCACCTTGCCTTGGTGCTAAGGAGATGCCAAGAAACTAACCTAGTTTTAAACTGGGAGAAATGCCATTTTATGGTAATAGAAGGGATAGTCCTTGGCCACAAAATCTCTAATAAAGACATAGAAGTGGACAGAGCTAAGGTGGAAATAATTGAGAAATTACCTCAACCTAGTAATGTCAAAGCAATTAGGAGCTTCTTGGGACATGCTGAATTTTACAGAAGGTTTATTAGACATTTTTCAAAAATTGCCAAACCTTTGAGTAACTTACTTGTCTCTGATGCACCTTTTGTGTTTGATTAATAATGCATGCTGGCTTTTGAAAAATTGAAAAGAAAAATTTTCTCAGCACCTATCATTGCCCACCTAACTGGGATTTACCTTTCGAGCTGATGTGTGATGCATCGGATTTTGCTATTGGGGCAGTGTTAGGACAAAGGAAAGACAATTTGGTGCATGTTATATACTATGCCAGCAAGGTCCTTAATGAAACCTAAAGAAATTATACCACCACTGAAAAGAAATTACTGGAAATAGTGTTTGCATTTGATAAATTTAGATCATATCTCATTGGATATGAAGTGATTGTTTTTACTGATCATGCAGCACTAAAATACCTACTTACCAAGCAAGAATCAAAACCAAGATTGATAAGGTGGATCTTGTTGCTGTAGGAGTTCAACATTGAGATTAAAGATAAGAAAGGAGTAGAGAACAAAGTAGCAGATCACTTGTCAAGAATTCCTTGTGAAGAAGGCAGCACACACAATCTGAGTGCGAATGAGTATTTTTCATATGAGCAATTAATGTTGGTTCATAAGGCACCCTGGTTCGCGGACATTGCAAATTTTAAAGCCACTGGGAAAGTGCCTTCGAAGATCAACAAACATCAAAAGAGAAAGCTCATCAATGATGCCAAGTATTTCATCTGGTATGAACCATACCTCTTCAAAAAATGTTCTGATGGAATACTTACAAGATGCATCTCATAGGAAGAAGGACGGGAAGTCTTATGGAATTGTCATGGTTCTTGTTGTGGAGGACACTTTGGAGGAGAAAGGACTGTAGCCAAAGTGCTGCAATGTGGATTCTTTTGGCCCACTATCTTCAAAGATGCAAAAGAACTAGTGAAGAGTTGTAATGAATGCCAGAGAGCTGGAAACTTGCTCAAAAGAAATGAGATGCCTGACGTCGGGATTTTTGCCAGTAAAGAATGTCATAAAAATAGTCGCGTTGTAGATATAGTCTCTAAACCGACAAAAATCCCTTCGTACAAACGTTTGGGTGTCACAAGTAACAAACCCCTTAAAAATTGTTAACCGAGTATTCAAACCTCGGGTCGTCTTCTCAAGGAATTGTAGGGAGGTACGTTCTTATTATTGGTTATGAGTTTGTAAATTGGGGTTTTGGAAGTAAGGTGTGAATATATTATATGATAAGTAAAATAAAATAATACTAATAAAATCTCTTGGCAAGGTATAAGAACTGGAGGTCCTATCCCAGTTATCCTTATCAATTGTGATGAGAATTGGATTTTTCTCCCACTTTGTTAACCTCTAACTATGAAGGTAAGTTAAGTGGATGAATTAATTCCAATTTTCAATCAACAATGAGTTTGATAAATCAAGAGTTACCAATTATTTAACCAAAGCCAAAAGGGGAAAAACTAAATCTACTATAATAACAATATCCTCATATTGGGAATAATAAAAAGGAACAATCATAAACTGAAATGCTTCAAATATCATTAAATAAAAATGTCAATTATAACACGGAAAATATCAACAGCCAATTTGGCAACATCAATCAAACATAATAAAAGCTTCAGAGTAATCAAAATATAAAAGAGAGATTTAAATAGAAAAAGGAATATTGAACCTGGATCAAGAGTCACTCTTGAAAGCTAAGAGAAGTCCTAAATCCTAATTTCTAAAAACACTACCTAAATCCTAACGAGAGAGAGAGGGAGAACCTCTCTCCAAACTAGATCTAAATCATGGAAAGTGAATTATGAAGGCATGATTATGAATGGATGCAATTCTCCACTTTATAGCCTCTAATCTGTGCCTTCTGGACTTGGATTTGGGTCAAAAAGGGCCTCAGAACTCGTTATGAGCGTTTTCTGCAATTTCTAGTGCGTGGCCTCTGTCACGCGTCCGCGTGGGTCATGCGGTCGCGTCATTCGGAGCTTTTCCTTGCCACGCGGTTACGTCAGTCATGCGACCGCGTCATGTGCGTTCTGCTTAAGGCGCGCGGTCGCGTCAGTCATGCGGCCGCGTTGCTGCTGATTCGTGCTTGGCACGCGATCGCGTCGTCCATGCGATCGCGTGGATACCAGTTTCCTTAAAGCTCCGTTTTGCTTTCTCCTTTTCCTTTTAGTATGTTTCCTTTTTCATCCTTTAAGTCATTCTGCCTTAGAAGATCTGAAACTACTCAACACACTAATCACGGCATCGAATGGAAATAAGAAAGGATTAATAATAAGCAAATATAAGTCCAAAGAAACATGTTTTCAATCAAAGCACATAATTAGGAAGGCAAATGTAAAACATGCAAATAGTATGAATAAGTAGGTAAAGAGTAGATAAAAACCACTCAATTGAGCACAAGATAAACCATGAAATATGGGTTTATCAACCTCCCCACACTTAAACATTAGCATGTCCTCATGCTAAGCTCAAGAGAAACTATAAAGGAATGAAGAGGAATGGTAAAATGCATGAGATGCAACCTATGAATGCAACTAAATGCAAAATGTTTCTACTTACTTAGTTAAAAGCAAATAAATCCCCAAGAATAAATATGAACTGGATTTCACTAATTCAAATCATAAAAATGAAGTACAAATAGACTTGTAGAAGAAAATAGCTCATGAAAGCCAGGAACGAAGAATCGAGCATCGAACCCTCACTTAGTAGTGTATATCACTCTAATCACTCGAGTGTTTTAGGTTCGATTCTCTAAATTCTCTACTAACCTTGCTTTCTAAGGCTTGCTCTTCATCTAACAATCAACATAAATTTAATGCATAAATACACATATCAAGAGGTCTTTTAAGGGTTGTAATGGGGTTAGGGTTAAGGTAGGATTGTATTTGGCCAAGTGGACTAAAATCTAAATCCTTAATTAACTTAAAATTTTCCACCTAACTTAAACAATCCATGTAATTATAATACAACATCTAACCATCTATTAACCATGTTTTCCACATATTCATGCATTCTAATTTCAAGTACAACTCATATGCATTGCTTTCACCACTTACTTTGGGGTATTTTGTCCCCTTTTATTATTTGCTCTTTTTCTTTTCTTTTTTTTCTTTTTTTTTCAATGCATATGTTTAAAGTATTGAATGTATGAACATATTCTCAACATTCTTTCACATTTTCAGAAAATTCTAACATACTCTATTCTCAAACCAATTGTTTCCAAACCCACTTTTCCCACACTTAATTTATGAGCACTCTCACTAGTCTAAGCTAACTAAGGATTCAAATTAAGGACATTATTATTTTCCGCTTAGAGTTAATGATGTGCTAAAGTAAAGAACAAAGGGGTAAAATAGGCTCAAATTGGTTTGCAAAGGATAATGAAAGGTAAGGCCATGTGGGTATGTAAGCTAAGTGAAACAAAGGCCTCAATCATGTAAGTGCATGCATACATCAAATAATGAAAATATAGAATTAAGCAAGACAGAGATCACAATTTTAGAGAGAAAAACACACACCAAAAATAAAATATTGGTTGATAAAATGCAACCAATCAAATAGGCTCAAAATCTCACTGGTTTTGTGTTCTAGCTCTAAACTATGTTCCAAAATAATATTTCTTTAAACAAGTTTTTCAAAAAGTTTTATTCAAATTAGTGAAATACTATAAAAATTTCTTGAAAAAGAAGAATATTACTTTAACCAAGTAGTAAAATATGCACAAAAACAATTAAATATGCAAATGCAACAACTAATCTACAAAGAAAATTTAAACATTGGTGTTGAGTCAAGAAGTAACTAACCCATGGAGATCGGTATCGACCTCCCCACACTTAAAGATTGCACCGTCCTCGGTGCATGCTAGGATGTGCAAGTGGACGGGTGGCTTCAACTGATGCTTTTCTCTATAGATTGTGCAGATTGACTTGTCTATCTCCCCATGTAAATGTCTTCCGGTTCTCTTCCGGGTGGCCATCCTGAAAGAAAAAGGGAAGAAGAGTAACCCAGAAATAAAGATAAGAAAATAAATAAAGTATGGGTGGGTTAATGCCAAATGATAAGGGTCTCATTTACATGGAAGTTTCAACATGTACGTGAGAAAACAATAGAAGTCATGGCATGCAAGTGGTACAAAATGTACAATAATGGGGAAGAGAGTGGGTAATGCAAAATGGTGTAAGTACATATCAATGCAAAAGGAATATCATTATTATAAAAATTAGCATTGATTTATGAATAATAATACCCAATTAGAATAAAACAAGTCATGAAGCACCAAGATAATACTAGAAAAGATATAACAGTTGAATAAGAACATTTGAACACCAATGGTAAAATAATAAATTTAGAAAAGAAAATAAAAATATGCACAAAATTAAAATGTAAGGAATGAAATATGCAAATAAATAAAATGAAAGATAAGAAGAAAGAAGGAAGGATAGAAAGAAAAATCAGGATTGGGGAAGAAAAGATAAGATATTTGGCAAATTAGGATAAGCTGTGCGGCGCAAGCGACGTGGTCGCGTGGGGCACGCGGTTGCGCGACTTGCGCTTAAACTTGATTGACGCGGTCACGTCGGTCACGCGGTCGCGTGACCCATTTTATGCTAATGGCGCGAGGGCAGCCTCGCACTTGCACAACTCTCTGTTCAATTTGCTTCTTGCCAAAATTTGGGGTGATGCGGTCGCGTGGTCGACGCGATCGCGCGGGTGGCCTTATTTCCAATATGATGCGGACGCGTGGATGACGCGTTCGCATGGCAGGGCTTGTGCTGCTAGCACGGGTCCAGCCCAATTCCAGCTCAACTTTCCGCCATACACCCTTTTTACGCCGATTTCAGGTCACGCGGCCGCGTGGGTGACGCGGTCGCGTGGGAGGCTATGTTTCCAAATGACGCGGACGCGTCATCGACGCGTTCGCGTGGAGTCAATTTGTGCTAATAGCGCGCCTCCAGCCCTGCTCCTGCGTAACTCTCTGTTCATATTAATATTGTCTCCCATCTCCTTGCGACGCGGACGCGTCGCTGATGCGGTCGCGTCGCGTGCTCGCTTTTTTTTAATTTTTTTTTATAATCTGAAAAATGCAGAATGCAGTGTTAATATGAATGTGATGCAAAACTCCAGGTTCAATATAACAAAATAAAATAAAATTCAAAAATAAATAAAACTAAATAAAAATGAAAAAGGACGATCATACCATGGTGGGTTGTCTCCCACCTAGCACTTTTAGTTAAAGTCCTTAAGTTGGACATTTGATGAGCTTCCTGTTATGGTGGCTTATGCTTGAACTCATCCAGGAATCTCCACCAGTGTTTGTGATTCCAGTAACCTCCGGGGTCCCAAACTAGGCATGTAAAACCCTTGAGCAGCTTCAAAAAGATTCTTAGGCTCCCGGGGTGTTGGATGTCAGAACAGATTCCAGGATCTCAAATCTTGCTTTTACACCCGTCTTCGTGTTGATTATCATGATTCCATCCGGGTAGCAAGCAATCTGAATTCTCACTAAAGCGGCCAAACAACTTCCTAGACCCATTCAGTTGAGCTCTATACCAACCTTTACGTTTAAGCTTAAAGCGTCCAACCATGATGAACCTTGCAGGACAATTCTTACCATTGACCATCTTTCTTTTACTCTTAATGCCACAAAGAGCTCTAAGTTGACCATCCGTCTCCAGTAGCCCATATTCAAGTGGGATTAGAAAGCTATGGGATATGAATTTTACCCACTTGAATGTTGTGAAGGATGATGGCGACTTAGGGGGAGGTATCTTTAATGAAATTGCGAGCTCCACTCCCTTGTGCTCTTCTCTGATAATTACCACCTCTTTGCAAACTTCTTCAATTTCAACCCCTTCCTCTTGGTTGCTCTCTTTCAATTCAATCTCCTTTTCATTGCTTTCCAAGGGCATGGTGAATTTCCATCTCTTGATCAACCTCTTCCAAGGCTTCAACTATGATATGCTTTGGAGGTTGTACACCCTCTTCAGCATCAATTTCAACCGTCTTGGAAGGAGGCTCTATGTCTTGTCTTTCCCATGGAGGTTCTGCGTCTCCTAAGTCTTCAACCAACTCTTCTTCTTGAACAATGATAGCTTCTTCTACTTGTTCTAGTATGAATTCATGCTCTGTCTTGTTCACAACCAATTCTATGCTCTTCACTAGACTGTCCACATGGGGCTATGGCTGATCCTTGTGTATTCAAGCGTCTAGAAGCCCATTGAATTAATACTTGCCCCAGTTGTTGAGTGGTTACCTGAAATCGATCAATTGTTTCCTTGAGACGATCCTTTGCCTCTTGATGCACTCGGTTTTCATAAGTAGGATCATAATGCTCTTGGATTGATGGATATGGAGATGGTGAATATTGAAGTGGTGGTTCTTGTGACTAATTGGGTTGGAATTGGGGTGGTTCTATATATGGTTCATATGGCTCATAAGGTGGTTGGTATGGTGGTTGAGGGTTAGGGTCATATGGAGGTGAATGGCGGAAAGGGGCTTGTGAGTGTGGTGGTCCAAAGTTATGTTGAGGAGGGGGTTCATAGGCATATGGTGGTGGTTGTTGATAATCAAAAGAGTGCTCACCATAGCCATCATCTTGATATGCATCACAGAATGGTTGTTGATAGTCCATTGGAGGTGGTTGTTGCCATGAGGATTGATCAAATCCTTGTGGCTCCTCCCATCTTTGATTGTTCCAACCATGGTGCATGTTGTCATTATAATCTCCTCTTCCTGCAACATAATTGTAACCAGACTCATAGCCAAATGGATGAGAGTTCATGGTAGTAAGAGAAAATAAAAATAAAAATTAATAAAAAGAAAATATTTTGAAAAAGATATAATTTTTGAAAAAGATATGATTTTTGAAAAAGATAAGATAAGATAAAAAAAATTTAAAATAAAAATCTGAATTTTTTTTTGAAATATATTTACAATAACCAATAATAAGGTACACGTTTGCAATTCCCCGGCAACGACGTCATTTTGACGTCGGGATTTTTGCCAGTAAAGAATGTCATAAAAACAGTCGCGTTGTAGATATAGTCTCTAAACCGACAAAAATCCCTTCGTACAAACGTTTGGGTGTCACAAGTAACAAACCCCTTTAAAAATTGTTAACCGAGTATTCAAACCTCGGGTCGTCTTCTCAAGAAATTGCAGGGAGGTATGTTCTTATTATTGGTTATGAGTTTGTAAATTGGGGTTTTGGAAGTAAGGTGCGAATATATTATATGATAAGTAAAATAAAATAATACTAATAAAATCTCTTGGCAAGGTATAAGAACTGGAGGTCCTATCCCAGTTATCCTTATCAATTGTGATGAGAATTGGATTTTTCTCCCACTTTGTTAACCTCTAACTATGAAGGTAAGTTAAGTGGATGAATTAATTCCAAGTTTCAATCAACAATGAGTTTGATAAATCAAGAGTTACCAATTATTTAACCAAAGCCAAAAGGGGAAAAACTAAATCTACTATAATAACAATATCCTCAGATTGGGAATAATAAAAAGGAACAATCATAAACCTAAATGCTTCAAATATCATTAAATAAAAATGTCAATTCTAACACGGAAAATATCAACAGCTAATTGGGCAACATCAATCAAACATAATAAAAGCTTCAGAGTAATCAAAATATAAAAGAGAGATTTAAATAGAAAAAGGAATATTGAACCTGGATCAAGAGTCACTCTTGAAAGCTAAGAGAAGTCCTAAATCCTAATTTCTAAAAACACTACCTAAATCCTAACGAGAGAGAGGGGGAGAACCTCTCTCCAAACTAGATCTAAATCATGGAAAGTGAATTATGAAAGCATGATTATGAATGGATACAATTCTCCACTTTATAGCCTCTAATCTGTGCCTTCTGGACTTGGATTTGTGTCAAAAAGGGCCTCAGAACTCGTTATGAGCGTTTTCTGCAATTTCTGGTGCGTGGCCTCTGTCACGCATTGGTGGACGAAATTGTGATCCATGTTCTTTGTATTTGTATGAAATCATTATTATGGCACCAGTTGAATTCACAACTCCGTTCAACTAACCAGCAAGTGTACTGGGTCGTCCAAGTAATAAACCTTACGCGAGTAAGGGTCGATCCCACAGAGATTGTTGGTATGAATCAAGCTATGGTCACCTTGTAAATCTCAGTTAGGCAGATTAAATTTGTTTATGGTTTCGAAAATAGAAATAAGAAAATAGAAATAATAAAAGGGATAGAATACTTATGCAGATTCATTGGTGGGAATTTCAGATAAGCGAATGGAGATACTGTATGGCTCAAGGACGCCTACTTTCCTACTGCTTCAACTCAATCCTTCTTACTCCTTTCCATGGCAAGCTGTATGTAGGGCATCACCGTTGTCAATGGCTACATCCCATCCTCTCAGTGAAAATGGTCCTATGCTCTGTCACGGCACGGCTAATCATCTGTCGGTTCTCAATCAGGTTGGAATAGAATCCCTTGATTCTTTTGCGTTTGTCATCACACCCAGCCTTCAGGAGTTTGAAGCTCGTCACAGTCATTCAATCCCAGAATCCTACTTGGAATACCACAGACAAGGTTTAGACTTTCCGGATCCTCATGAATGCCGCCATCTATCTAGCTTATACCACGAAGATTCTGTTGGGAAATCTAAGAGATATGCGCTCGGCCTAAGGTAGAACGGAAGTGGTTGTCAATCACGCACGTTCATAGGTGAGAATGATGATGAGTGTCACGGATCATCACATTCATCAAAGTGAAGTGCAACGTATATCTTGGAATAAGAATGAAGATGATTTGGATGGAAAACAATAGTAATTGCATTAAAACTTGAGGTACAGCAGAGCTCCACACCCTTAATCTATGGTGTGCAAAAACTCCACTGTTGAAAATACATAAGTGAAAGGTTCAGGCATGGCCGAATGGCCAGCCCCCAAACGTGATCACAAGATTCCAAATACAATCCAGGATGAGATTATGATAGTAAAAAGTTCTATTTATAATAAACTAGCTCCTAGGGTTTACATGAGTAAGTAATTGATGCATAAATCCACTTCCGGGGCCCACTTGGTGTATGTTTGGGCTGAGCTTGATCTATCCACGAGCTGAGGCTTTTATTGGAGTTGAACTCCAAGTTATGACGTGTTTTGCGCGTTCAACTCCGGATCATGACTTGTTTCTGGCGTTTAACTCCAGACAGCAGCATGTACTTGGCGTTCAACGCCAAGTTACGTCGTCAATTTCCGAATAAAGTATGGACTATTATATATTGCTGGAAAGCTCTGGATGTCTACTTTCGAACGCCGTTGAGAGAGCGCCATTTGGAGTTCTGTAGCTCCAGAAAATCCATTTTGAGTGCAGAAAGGTCAGATTCTAACAGCATCAGCAGTCCTTTTGTCAGCCTTTTTCAGAGTTTTGCTCAAGTCCCTCAATTTCAGCCAGAAATTACCTGAAATCACAGAAAAATACACAAACTCATAGTAAAGTCCAGAAATGTGAATTTAACATAAAAACTAATGAAAACATCCCTAAAAGTAGCTTGAAATCACTAAAAACTACCTAAAAACAATGCCAAAAAGCGTATAAATTATCCGCTCATCACAACACCAAACTTAAATATCTTGGACTTGTAGCTTTTTGCTTCTGAATAGTTTTGGCATCTCACTTTTTCCTTTGAAGTTTAGAATGATTGGCTTCTCTAGGAACTTAGAATTTCGGATGGTGTTATTGATTCTCCTAGTTAAGTATGTTGATTCTTGAACACAGCTTCTTATGAGTCTTGGCCGTGGCCCTAAGCACTTTGTTTTCCAGTATTACCACCGGATACATAAATGCCACAGACACATAACTGGGTGAACCTTTTCAGATTGTGACTCAGCTTTGCTAGAGTCCCCAGTTAGAGGTGTCCAGAGCTCTTAAGCACACTCTTTTGCTTTGGATCACGACTTTAACCACTCAGTCTCAAGCTTTTTCACTTGAACCTTCATGACACAAGGACATGGTTAGGGACAGCTTGATTTAGCCGCTTAGGCCTGGATTTTATTTCCTTGGGCCCTCCTATCCATTGATGCTCAAAGCCTTGGATCCTTTTTACCCTTGCCTTTTGGTTTTAAGGGCTATTGACTTTTTCTGCTTGCTTTTTCTTTTTCTTTCTATTTTTTTTTCGCCAATTTTTTTTTTCGCCATTCACTGCTTTTTCTTGCTTCAAGAATCAATTTCATGATTTTTCAGATCATTAATAACATTTCTCTTTGTTCATCATTCTTTCAAGAGCCAACAGTTTTAACATTCATAAACAACAAGATCAAAAGACATATGCACTGTTCAAGCATTCATTCAGAAAACAAAAAGTATTGTCACCACATCAATATAATTAAATTAAATTCAAGGATAAATTCGAAATTCATGTACTTCTTGTTCTTTTGAATTAAAATATTTTTCATTTAAGAGAGGTGAAGGATTAATGGAATCTATTCATGGCTTTAAGACATAGTTACTAACTACTAATGATCATGTAATAAAGACACAAACATTAGATAGACATGAAGCATAAAAACCGAAAAAGCAGAGAAAATAAGAACAAGGAATGAGTCCACCTGAGTGAGGGTGGCACCTTCTTGAAGGTCCAATGGTACTTTTTGAGCTCCTTTATGTCTCTTCCTTGCTTCAACAAGAGTGCCTTTTTCTTTATTCCTGCTCCTATGAAAGAGAAGAGAAAAAGAAAAGGAAGAGGAATCTTCTATGTTACAGTATAGAGATTCCTTTATGTTAGTAGAAAAAGAAAGGGGATAAGGAAAGGAGAATGGTTCGGATTTTTAGCTGAAGAGAAGTGAAGAGAAGTGTTAGTAAATAATTAATTAAATAAAATAAAAAAAGAGAGGGAGAATTTTCGAAAATAATTTTGAAAAAGGGGTTAGTAATTTTTGAAAATTAAAGATAAGATAAGATTAAAATTAAAATTTAAAACAAAAAGAATTTTTGAAAAAGAGGTGAGATATTTTCAAAAATTAGAGAGGGAAAAGTAGTTAAGCGGTTTTGAAAAAGATAAGAAACAAACAACAAGTTAGTTAGTTGATTGAAAAAGATTTCAAATCAAATTTGAAAAGATAAGAAGATAAGAAGTTTAGATAAGATATTTTGAAATCAAAAAAAGATAAGATAAAAAGGTAAAATTTTTTTTTATTTTTTTTTTGAAAAAGATAAGATAAGAGATAAAAAAGATTTAATTTAAAAATTTGAAATTATTTACTTCACTAACAAGAAACTACAAGATAAGATTCTAGAACTTAAAGATTGAACCTTTCTTAGCAAGAAAGTAACAAACTTCAAATTTTTGAATCAAAACATTAATTATTGATTATATTTTCGAAAATATGATGTAAAAGATAAGAAAAAGATTTTGAAAAATATTTTAAAAAAAAAATTTCGAAAATTATAAAAAAAATGAAAAAGATATGATTTTTGAAAAAGATTTTGAAAAGATAAGATTTTTAAAATTAAAAATTTGACTTGACTTGTAAGAAACAACTAATTTTTAAAATTTTTTGACCAAGTCAACCCAAAATTTCGAAAATTTGGAGAAAATTAAGGAAAAGATATTTTTTTGAATTTTTTTGAATTTTTAATGATGAGAGAGAAAAACATAAAAATGACCCAAAACATGAAAATTTTGGATCAAAACACATGATGCATGCAAGAACACTATGAATGTCAAGATGAACACCAAGAACACTTTGAAGATCATGATGAACATCAAGAACATATTTTTGAAAAATTTTTAATGCAAAGAAAACATGCAAGACACCAAACTTAGAAAGCTTTAATGCATGGACTCAAACGAAAAATGCATATGAAAAACAACAAACAACACAAAGCAAGAAAACATCAAGATCAAACAAGAAGACTTGTCAAGAACAACTTGAAGATCATGAAGAACACCATGAATGCATGGGATTTTCGAAAAAATGCAAGAAAAATTTTTAAAGCATGCAATTGACACCAAACTTAAAAATTGACTCAAGACTCAAACAAGAAACACAAAATAATTTTTTATTTTTATGATTTTATGAATTTTTTGAATTTTTATTAATTTTTTCGAAAATAAAGTTTAGAAAAACGAAAAATAAAAGAAAAATTTTGAAAAAGATTTTTGAAAAGAAAATTACCTAATCTGAGCAACAAGATGAACCGTCAGTTGTCCATACTCGAACAATCCCCGGCAACGGCGCCAAAAACTTGGTGGACGAAATTGTGATCCATGTTCTTTGTATTTGTATGAAATCATTATTATGGCACCAGTTGAATTCACAACTCCGTTCAACTAACCAGCAAGTGTACTGGGTCGTCCAAGTAATAAACCTTACGCGAGTAAGGGTCGATCCCACAGAGATTGTTGGTATGAATCAAGCTATGGTCACCTTGTAAATCTCAGTTAGGCAGATTAAATTTGTTTATGGTTTCGAAAATAGAAATAAGAAAATAGAAATAATAAAAGGGATAGAATACTTATGCCGATTCATTGGTGGGAATTTCAGATAAGCGAATGGAGATACTGTATGGCTCAAGGACGCCTACTTTCCTACTGC
Source organism: Arachis stenosperma (assembly GCF_014773155.1). Classification (NCBI taxonomy): domain Eukaryota; kingdom Viridiplantae; phylum Streptophyta; class Magnoliopsida; order Fabales; family Fabaceae; genus Arachis; species Arachis stenosperma. Next base: position 69,636,681 of record NC_080383.1, read on the forward strand.
TTCAACTCAATCCTTCTTACTCCTTTTCATGGCAAGCTGTATGTAGGGCATCACCGTTGTCAATGGCTACATCCCATCCTCTCAGTGAAAATGGTCCTATGCTCTGTCACGGCACGGCTAATCATCTGTCGGTTCTCAATCAGGTTGGAATAGAATCCCTTGATTCTTTTGCGTTTGTCATCACGCCCAGCCTTCAGGAGTTTGAAGCTCGTCACAGTCATTCAATCCAGAATCCTACTTGGAATACCACAGACAAGGTTTAGACTTTCCGGATCCTCATGAATGCCGCCATCTATCTAGCTTATACCATGAAGATTCTGTTGGGAAATCTAAGAGATATGCGCCCGGCCTAAGGTAGAACGGAAGTGGTTGTCAATCACGCGCGTTCATAGGTGAGAATGATGATGAGTGTCACGGATCATCACATTCATCAAAGTGAAGTGCAACGTATATCTTGGAATAAGAATAAAGATGATTTGGATGGAAAACAATAGTAATTGCATTAAAACTTGAGGTACAGCAGAGCTCCACACCCTTAATCTATGGTGTGCAGAAACTCCACTGTTGAAAATACATAAGTGAAAGGTTCAGGCATGGCCGAATGGCCAGCCCCCAAACGTGATCACAAGATTCCAAATACAATCCAGGATGAGATTATGATAGTAAAAAGTTCTATTTATAATAAACTAGCTCCTAGGGTTTATATGAGTAAGTAATTGATGCATAAATCCACTTCCGGGGCCCACTTGGTGTATGTTTGGGCTGAGCTTGATCTATCCATGAGCTGAGGCTTTTATTGGAGTTGAACTCCAAGTTATGACGTGTTTTGCGCGTTCAACTCCGGATCATGACGTGTTTCTGGCGTTTAACTCCAAACAGCAGCATGTACTTGGCGTTCAACGCCAAGTTACGTCGTCAATTTCCGAATAAAGTATAGACTATTATATATTTCTGGAAAGCTCTTGATGTCTACTTTCCAACGCCATTGAGAACGCGCCAATTGGAGTTCTGTTGCTCCAGAAAATCCATTTCGAGTGCAGGGAGGTCAGATTCCAACAACATCAGCAGTCCTTTTGTCAGCCTTTTTCAAAGTTTTGCTCAAGTCCCTCAATTTCAGCCAGAAATTACCTAAAATCACAGAAAAACACACAAACTCATAGTAAAGTCCAGAAATGTGAATTTAACATAAAAACTAATGAAAACATCCCTAAAAGTAGCTTGAAATCACTAAAAACTACCTAAAAACAATGCCAAAAAGCGTATAAATTATCCGCTCATCACGCATCCGCGTGGGTCATGCGGTCGCGTCATTCGGAGCTTTTCCTTGCCACGCGGTCGCGTTAGTCACGCGACCACGTCATGTGCGTTCTGCTTAAGGCGCGCGGTCGCGTCAGTCATGCGGCCGCGTTGCTGCTGATTCGTGCTTGGCACGCAATCGCGTCGTCCATGCAATCGCGTGGATACCAGTTTTCTTAAAGCTCCATTTTGCTTTCTCCTTTCCTTTTAGTATGTTTCCTTTTTCATCCTTTAAGTCATTCTGCCTTAGAAGATCTGAAACTACTCAACACACTAATCACGGCATCGAATGGAAATAAGAGAGGATAAATAATAAGCAAATATAAGTCCAAAGAAACATGTTTTCAATCAAAGCACATAATTAGGAACGCAAATGTAAAACATGCAAATAGTATGAATAAGTAGGTAAAGAGTAGATAAAAACCACTCAATTGAGCACAAGATAAACCATGAAATATAGGTTTATCAATGCCACAACACTTTATCCTAGAACTTTAATTGTTTGACGTATGGGGGATTGATTTCATGGGACCATTCCCAACCTCATACTCAAACAAATACATTTTGGTAGCAGTAGACTATGTGTCCAAGTGGGTGGAGACCATTGCAACTCCAACAAACGTTAACAAGGTAGTGATGAACTTTCTCAAGAAGAACATCTTTAGCCAGTTTGGAGTTCCCAGAACTCTAATTAGTGTTAGAGGAAGCCATTTTTGTAACAGACCACTAGAGACTCTCCTCTTGAGATATGGAGTCAAGCATAAGGTTGCCACACCTTATCACTCCCAAACAAGTGGACAGACAAAGATATCCAACAGAGAACTCAAAAGGATTCTTGAAAAGACTGTGGGAACTTCAAGAAAAGACTGGTCAAAGAAGTTGGATGATGCTCTTTGGGTATATAGGACACCCTTCAAGACACCCATTAGGATGTCTCCGTTTCAATTGGTGTATGGAAAGGCTTGTCATCTACCATTGGAGCTTGAACACAAAGCATTCTGGGCTCTCAAGCTATTGAACTTTGATAATAAAGCTGCTGATGAAAGAAGAATCTTGCAATTACAAGAATTGAAAGAATTTAGATCCCAAGCCTATGAAAATTCCAAAATTATAAGGAAAAGGCAAAGAAAAAGCATGACCTCAATGTGGCACCAAAGAATTTTGAAGAAGGATAGAGAGTGCTTCTCTACAACTCCAAGCTAAAACTCTTTCCTGGAAAGCTAAAGTCAAGGTGATCAGGACCTTTTCTTGTCACCAAGGTCTCACCTTGTGGACACATAGAAATCATGGAAGAAAGTTCACAACAAACCTTTACTGTGAATGGACAAAGGCTCAAACACTATCTGGGCAATATGGGTGAAAGCCCCAAGATGAAGTACAAGCTCAACTAATGAAATAACCATAAAGCTGGTGACGTTAAAAAAGAGCTTGTTGAGAGGCAACCCAACCAGAGGTAACTTTTTTTTTTCTTAAGCTGTTTTAATAAAAGAGTTAAATAGATCTCTCTATATTGCAAGGAGCTAAGTTTGGTGTTGCACACCAAAACAATTCAAGGGTGAATGTGGGATGCTAAGTTTGGTGTTCCACCAAAGATTTCATTAAAAACACATTGAAACCCTTAACATGATCAGCCACTAGCTCCAAACAATCAGAGAAACTACTTAACAATTGTTTAATTTCTGGTTCATAGTTTATTTTCTTAATAAAAGCACTTGAAGTTTCTGCATGTATTTGCTGCATTAGGCAAGGAACTAAGTTTGGTGTTCACACACTAACTTAAGTTCAGAAAATCACAAGCATACATGCATGCTAACTGTTTCTCAAGTGCTTGGGGAACAAGCAACTTTCAATAACTTTGTAGGAAGTCAATCAATCTCTTGGAGAGTAAGATGCACCATCATCCAAGGAGACAAAGAAGGATACAAAAGCTACAAATGATGATGACAAGGAGAAAGTAAGAAGACACCAAGAGGTTGTATTGTTACTTGACTATTTCTGGTGTGTAGTGCTTTAATTGGAAGTATGATTGTACCCTGTTTACATGAACCTTTATATTTTGTTTGTCTTTTTTTATTGTCATTTTGGGCTGCTAGTCTAAGTATTTATGCCATGCCATCTTGCTTGAATGTATGTTTTGTTCCCTTTTGATTGAATAAAAGAAAAATGCTTTGAAACAGAAAGAGGAATAGTCCATTTGGTAGGAAATAGAATAAGGCTAAGTGGTGATATATGTTTGATTGTTTAGCAAGCTCACTAATAAAGATGAAGGGTAGAATGTCTCTTTAGCATGAACTTAGTTGCTGTCTATGAAACCTTAGTGAATAAATATCCTTGGAAAAAAGAAAGAACAAAAAGAAAAGAAACAAGTAAATAAGCTAGGCACCAATAGCTTGAACCTAAGACACATGCATGTGGTGTTTTTGTACTAGGATATGCTTGGATGACTAGGTTCTAAGGAGTGTTTTAACACTTGATAACTTGGGTTAACTAACCCGGGAATATCAACCAAAAGTCCATTATCAAGAGCAACCTAGTTACAAGGCATTTAGTGACCTGGTGGACGAAATTGTGATCAACAATATTGGCTCTTTGGTACGTGCACAAAAACATTAACTCAGCACTTTCTTTCCACAATCTCGTTCAACTAACCAGCAAGTGTACTGGGTCGTCCAAGTAATAAACCTTACGTGAGTAAGGGTCGATCCCACAGAGATTGTTGGTATGAAGCAAGCTATGGTCACCTTGTAAATCTCAGTTGGGCAGATTAAATGGTTATAGGTTTCGAAAATTAATAATAAATAGAAAATAAAAAAGGGATAGAAATACTTATGTAAATCAATAGTGGGAATTTCAGATAAGTGAATGGAGATGCTGTGCTCCTCTTAAATCTCTACTTTCTTATTACATTCATCCAATCCTTCTTACTGCTCTCCATGGCAAGCTGTATGTAGGGCATCACCGTTGTCAATGGCTACATCCCATCCTCTCAGTGAAAATGGTCCTATGCTCTGTCACAGCACGGCTAATCATCTGTCGGTTCTCAATCAGGTTGGAATAGAATCCCTTGATTCTTTTGCGTTTGTCATCACGCCCAGCCTTCAGGAATTTGAAGCTCGTCACAGTCATTCAATCCCAGAATCCTACTCGGAATACCATAGACAAGGTTTAGACTTTTCGGATCCTCATGAATGCCGCCATCTGTCTAGCTTATACCACGAAGATTCTGTTGGGGAATCTAAGAGATATACGCCTGACCTAAGGTAGAACGGAAGTGGTTGTCAATCACGCGCGTTCATAGGTGAGAATAATGATGAGTGTCATGGATCATCACATTCATCAAAGTGTTGTGCAATGTATATCTTGGAATAAGAATAAAAGAGGATTGAATAGAAAGTAATAATAATTGTATTGAAACTTGAGGCACAGCAGAGCTCCACACCCTTAATCTATGGTGTGCAGAAACTCCACCGTTGAAAATACATAAGTGAAAGGTTCAGGCATGGCCGAATGGCCAGCCCCCAAAATGTGATCACAGGATTCGAAATACAATCCAGGATCCAGGATGAGATTATGATAGTAAAAAGTTCTATTTATAATAAACTAGCTCCTAGGGTTTACATGAGTAAGTAATTGATGCATAAATCCACTTCCGGGGCCCACTTGGTGTATGTTTGGGCTGAGCTTGATCTATGCACGAGCTGAGGCTTTTTATTGGAGTTGAACTCCAAGTTATGACGTGTTTTGGGCGTTCAACTCCGAATCATGACGTGTTTCTGGCGTTTAACTCCAGACAGCAGCATGTACTTGGCGTTCAACGCCAAGTTACGTCGTCAATTTCCGAATAAAGTATGGACTATTATATATTGCTGGAAAGCTCTGGATGTCTATTTCCAACGCCGTTGAGAGAGCACCATTTGGAGTTCTGTAGCTCCAGAAAATCCATTTTGAGTGCAGAAAGGACAGATTCAAACAGCATCAGCAGTCCTTTTGTCAGCCTTCTTTCAGAGTTTTGCTCAAGTCCCTCAACTTCAGCCAGAAATTACCTGAAATCACAGAAAAACACACAAACTCATAGTAAAGTCCAGAAATGTGAATTTAACATAAAAACTAATGAAAACATCCCTAAAAGTAGCTTGAACTTACTAAAAACTACCTAAAAACAATGCCAAAAAGCGTATAAATTATCCGCTCATCACAGAAATTGTGATCAACAATATTGGCTCTTTGGTACGTGCACAAAAACATTAACTCAGCACTTTCTTTCCACAATCTCGTTCAACTAACCAGCAAGTGTACTGGGTCGTCCAAGTAATAAACCTTACGTGAGTAAGGGTCGATCCCACAGAGATTGTTGGTATGAAGCAAGCTATGGTCACCTTGTAAATCTCAGTTAGGCAGATTAAATGGTTATAGGTTTCGAAAATTAATAATAAATAGAAAATAAAAAAGGGATAGAAATACTTATGTAAATCAATAGTGGGAATTTCAGATAAGTGAATGGAGATGCTGTACTCCTCTTGAATCTCTACTTTCTTATTACATTCATCCAATCCTTCTTACTGCTATCCATGGCAAGCTGTATGTAGGGCATCACCGTTGTCAATGGCTACATCTCATCCTCTCAGTGAAAATGGTCCTATGCTCTGTCACAGCACGGCTAATCATCTGTCGGTTCTCAATCAGGTTGGAATAGAATCCCTTGATTCTTTTGCGTTTGTCATCACGCCCAGCCTTCAGGAGTTTGAAGCTCGTCACAATCATTCAATCCCAGAATCCTACTCGGAATACCATAGACAAGGTTTAGACTTTCCGGATCCTCATGAATGCCGCCATCTGTCTAGCTTATACCACGAAGATTCTGTTGGGGAATCTAAGAGATATATGCCCGGCCTAAGGTAGAACGGAAGTGGTTGTCAATCACGCGCGTTCATAGGTGAGAATAATGATGAGTGTCACGGATCATCACATTCATCAAAGTGTTGTGCAACGTATATCTTGGAATAAGAATAAAAGAGGATTGAATAGAAAGTAATAATAATTGTATTGAAACTTGAGGCACAGCAGAGCTCCACACCCTTAATCTATGGTGTGCAGAAACTCCACCGTTGAAAATACATAAGTGAAAGGTTCAGGCATGGCCGAATGGCCAGCCCCCAAAATGTGATCACAGGATTCCAAATACAATCCAGGATCCAGGATGAGATTATGATAGTAAAAAGTTCTATTTATAATAAACTAGCTCCTAGGGTTTACATGAGTAAGTAATTGATGCATAAATCCACTTCCGGGGCCCACTTGGTGTATGTTTGGGCTGAGATTGATCTATCCACGAGCTGAGGCTTTTATTGGAGTTGAACTCCAAGTTATGACGTGTTTTGGGCGTTCAACTCCGAATCATGACGTGTTTCTGGCGTTTAACTCCAGACAGCAGCATGTACTTGGCGTTCAACGCCATGTTACGTCGTCAATTTCCGAATAAAGTATGGACTATTATATATTGCTGGAAAGCTCTGGATGTCTATTTCCAACGCCGTTGAGAGAGCGCCATTTAGAGTTCTGTAGCTCCAGAAAATCCATTTTGAGTGCAGAAAGGTCAGATTCCAACAGCATCAGCAGTCCTTTTGTCAGCCTTCTTTCAGAGTTTTGCTCAAGTCCCTCAATTTCAGCCAGAAATTACCTGAAATCACAGAAAAACACACAAACTCATAGTAAAGTCCAGAAATGTGAATTTAACATAAAAACTAATGAAAACATCCCTAAAAGTAGCTTGAACTTACTAAAAACTACCTAAAAACAATGCCAAAAAGCGTATAAATTATCCGCTCATCACAACACCAAACTTAAATTGTTGCTTGTCCCCAAGCAACTGAAAATCAAATAGGATAAAAAGAAGAGAATATATTATAAACTCCAGAATATCAATGAATATTAATTATAACTAGATGAGCGGGACTTGTAGCTTTTTGCTTCTGAACAGTTTTGGCATCTCACTTTTTCCTTTGAAGTTTAGAATGATTGGCTTCTCTAGGAACTTAGAATTTCGGATAGTGTTATTGACTTTCCTAGTTAAGCATGTTGATTCTTGAACACAGCTACTAATGAGTCTTGGCCGTGGCCCTAAGCACTTTATTTTCCAGTATTACCACCGGATACATAAATGGCACAGACACATGACTGGGTGAACCTTTTCAGATTGTGAATCAGCTTTGCTAGAGTCCCTAGTTAGAGGTGTCCAGAGCTCTTAAGCACACTCTTTTTGCTTTGAATCACGACTTTAACCACTCAGTCTCAAGCTTTTCACTTGGACCTTCATGACACAAGCACATGGTTAGGGACAGCTTGATTTAGCCGCTTAGGTCTGGATTTAATTTCCTTGGGCCCTCCTATCCATTGATGCTCAAAGCCTTGGATCCTTTTTACCCTTGCCTTTTGGTTTTAAGGGCTATTGACTTTTTCTGCTTGCTTTTTCTTTTTCTTTTTTTCGCCATTTTTTTTCGCAAGCTTCTTCTTTTTCACTGCTTTTTCTTGCTTCAAGAATCAATTTCATGATTTTTCAGATCATCAATAACATTTTTTTTTGTTCATCATTCTTTCAAGAGCCAACAGTTTTAACATTCATAAACAACAAGATCAAAAGACATATGCACTGTTCAAGCATTCATTCAGAAAACAAAAAGTATTGTCACCACATCAATATAATTAAATTAAATTCAAGGATAAATTCGAAATTCATGTACTTCTTGTTCTTTTGAATTAAAACATTTTTCATTTAAGAGAGGTGAAGGATTAATGGAATTTATTCATAGCTTTAAGACATAGTTACTAACTACTAATGACCATGTAATAAAGACACAAACATTAGATAGACATGAAGCATAAAAACCGAAAAAGCAGAGAAAATAAGAACAAGGAATGAGTCCACCTTAGTGAGGGTGGCACCTTCTTGAAGAACCAATGGTGCTCTTTGAGCTCCTCTATGTCTCTTCCTTGCTTCAACAAGAGTGCCTTTTTCTTTATTCCTGCTCATATGAAAGAGAAGAGAAAAAGAAAAGGAAGAGGAATCTTCTATGTTACAGTATAGAGATTCCTTTATGTTAGTAGAAAAAGAAAGGGGATAAGGAAAGGAGAATGGTTCGGATTTTTAGATGAAGAGAAGTGAAGAGAAGTGTTAGTAAATAATTAATTAAATAAAATAAGAAAAGAGAGGGAGAATTTTCGAAAATAATTTTGAAAAAGGGGTTAGTAATTTTTGAAAATTAAAGATAAGATAAGATTAAAATTAAAATTTAAAACAAAAGAATTTTTGAAAAAGAGGTGAGATATTTTCGAAAATTAGAGAGGGAAAAGTAGTTAGGTGGTTTTGAAAAAGATAAGAAACAAACAACAAGTTAGTTAGTTGATTGAAAAAGATTTGAAATCAAATTTGAAAAGATAAGAAGATAAGAAGTTTAGATAAGATATTTTGAAATCAAAAAAAGATAAGATAAAAAGATAAAAAAAATTTTATTTTTTTGAAAAAGATAAGATAAGAGATAAAAAAGATTTAATTTAAAAATTTGAAATTATTTACTTCACTAACAAGAAACTACAAGATAAGATTCTAGAACATAAAGATTGAACCTTTCTTAGCAAGAAAGTAACAAACTTCAAATTTTTGAATCAAAACATTAATTATTGATTGATGAGCGGATAATTTGTACGCTTTTTGGCATTGTTTTTAGTATGTTTTTGGTAGTTTTAGTTGAGTTTTTAGTATATTTTTATTAGTTTTTAGTTAAAATTCACTTTTCTGGACTTTACTATGAGTTTGTGTGTTTTTCTGTGATTTCAGGTATTTTCTGGCTGAAATTGAGGGATCTGAGCAAAAATCTGATCCAGAGACTCAAAAGGACTGCAGATGCTGTTGGATTCTGACCTCCCTGCACTCGAAGTGGATTTTCTGGAGCTATAGAAGCCCAATTGGCGCGCTCTCAACGGCGTTGGAAAGTAGACATCCTGGGCTTTCCAGCAATATATGATAGTCCATACTTTGCCCAAAATTTGATGGCCCAAACCGGCGTTCAAAGTCACCTCAAGAAATCCCAGCGTTAAACGCTGGAACTGGCACCCAAATGGGAGTTAAACGCCCAAACTGGCATGAAAGCTGGCGTTTAACTCCAAGAAGAGTCTCTACACGAAATTGCTTCATTGCTCAGCCCAAGCACACACCAAGTGGGCCCGGAAGTGGATTTTTATGTCATTTACTCATCTCTGTACACCCTAGGCTACTGGTTTTCTATAAGTAGGACCTTTTACTATTGTATTAGAAAAAATAGAGACTTTGGTAGCTATCTTCGTTTTATGCTATCTTAGATCATTGGGAGGCTGGCCATTCGGCCATGCCTAGACCTTATGCTTATGTATTTTCAACGGTGGAGTTTCTACACACCATAGATTAAGGTGTGGAGCTCTGCTGTACCTCGAGTATTAATGCAATTACTATTGTTCTTCTATTCAATTCCGCTTGTTCTTTGTCCAAGATATCACTTGTTCTTCAACTTGATGAAGGTGATGATCCGTGACACTCATCATCATTCTCACTCATGAACAAGGTGACTGACAACCACTTTTGTTCTACAAGCAACCAAGGCGCTAGTGAATATCTCTTGGATTCTTTAACCGGAATCTTCGTGATATAGGCGAGAACTGATGGCGGCATTCAAGAGAATCCGGAAGGTCTAACCTTGTCTGTGGTATTCTGAGTAGGATTCAATGATTGAATGACTGTGACGTGCTTCAAACTCCTGAGGGCGGGGCGTTAGTGACAGACGCAAAAGAATCACTGGATTCTATTCCGGCCTGATTGAGAACCGACAGATGGATAGCCGTGCCGTGACAGGGTGCGTTGAACATTTCCAATGAGAGGATGGGAGGTAGCCACTGACAACGGTGAAACCCTTGCATAAGCTTGCCATGGAAAGGAGTAAGAAAGATTGGATGAAGACAGTAGGAAAGCAGAGAGACGGAAGGGAAGGCATCTTCATGCGCTTATCTGAAGTTCCTACCAGTGAATTACATAAGTATCTCTATCCTTATCTTTTATGTTATTTTCGTTCATCACCATCATACATTTGAGTTTGCCTGACTAAGATTTACAAGATGACCATAGCTTGCTTCATAGCAACAATCTCCGTGGGATCGACCCTTACTCACGTAAGGTATTACTTGGACGACCCAGTGCACTTGCTGGTTAGTTGTGCAAAGTTGTGTAATGCCATGGGATTGAACTACCAAGTTCTTGGAGTTCATGACCGGGGATTATGAGAGTTGTGAAAAGTATTGTTCACAATTTCGCGCACCATTGATTATATTTTTGAAAATATGATGTAAAAGATATGAAAAAGATTTTGAAAAATATTTTTAAAAAAATTTCGAAAATTATAAAAAAATGAAAAAGATGTGATTTTTGAAAAAGATTTTGAAAAGATAAGATTTTTAAAATTGAAAATTTGACTTAACTCATAAGAAACAACTAATTTTAAAAATTTTTGACTTGGTCAACTCAAATTTTCGAAAATTTGGAGAAAAATAAGGAAAAGATATTTTATTTTTTTTTTATTTTTTGAATTTTTAATGATGAGAGAGAAAAACACAAAAATGACCCAAAACATGAAAATTTTGGATCAAAATACAAGATGCATGCAAGAACACTATGAATGTCAAGATGAACACCAAGAACACTTTGAAGATCATGATGAACATCAAGAACACAATTTTGAAAAAAATTTTGATGCAAAGAAAACATGCAAGACACCAAACTTAGAAATCTTTAATGCATGGACTCTAACAAACGAAAAATGCATATGAAAAACAACAAACAACACAAAACAAGAAAACATCAAGATCAAACAAGAGGACTTATCAAGAACAACTTGAAGATCATGAAGAACACTATGAATGCATGGGATTTTCGAAAAAATGCAAGAAAAATTTTTAAAGCATGCAATTGACACCAAACTTAAAAATTGACTCAAGACTCAAACAAGAAACACAAAATATTTTTTTATTTTTATGATTTTATGAATTTTTTTGAATTTTTATTAATTTTTTCAAAAATAAAGTTTAGAAAAACGAAAAATAAAAGAAAAATTTTGAAAAAGATTTTTGAAAAGAAAATTACCTAATCTGAGCAACAAGATGAACCGTCAGTTGTCCATACTCGAACAATCCCCGGCAACGGCGCCAAAAACTTGGTGGACGAAATTGTGATCAACAATATTGGCTCTTTGGTACGTGCACAAAAACATTAACTCAGCACTTTCTTTCCACAATCTCGTTCAACTAACCAGCAAGTGTACTGGGTCGTCCAAGTAATAAACCTTACGTGAGTAAGGGTCGATCCCACAGAGATTGTTGGTATGAAGCAAGCTATGGTCACCTTGTAAATCTCAGTTAGGCAGATTAAATGGTTATAGGTTTCGAAAATTAATAATAAATAGAAAATAAAAAAGGGATAGAAATACTTATGTAAATCAATAGTGGGAATTTCAGATAAGTGAATGGAGATGCTGTGCTCCTCTTGAATCTCTATTTTCTTATTACATTCATCCAATCCTTCTTACTGCTCTCCATGGCAAGCTGTATGTAGGGCATCACCGTTGTCAATGGCTACATCCCATCCTCTCAGTGAAAATGGTCCTATGCTCTGTCACAGCACGGCTAATCATCTGTCGGTTCTCAATCAGGTTGGAATAGAATCCCTTGATTCTTTTGCGTTTGTCATCACGCCCAGCCTTCAGGAGTTTGAAGCTCGTCACAGTCATTCAATCCCAGAATCCTACTCGGAATACCATAGACAAGGTTTAGACTTTCCGGATCCTCATGAATGCCGCCATCTGTCTAGCTTATACCACGAAGATTCTGTTGGGGAATCTAAGAGATATACGCCCGGCCTAAGGTAGAACGGAAGTGGTTGTCAATCACGCGCGTTCATAGGTGAGAATAATGATGAGTGTCACGGATCATCACATTCATCAAAGTGTTGTGCAACGTATATCTTGGAATAAGAATAAAAGAGGATTGAATAGAAAGTAATAATAATTGTATTAAAACTTGAGGCACAGCAGAGCTCCACACCCTTAATCTATGGTGTGCAGAAACTCCACCGTTGAAAATACATAAGTGAAAGGTTCAGGCATGGCCGAATGGCCAGCCCCCAAAATGTGATCACAGGATTCCAAATACAATCCAGGATCCAGGATGAGATTATGATAGTAAAAAGTTCTATTTATAATAAACTAGCTCCTAGGGTTTACATGAGTAAGTAATTGATGCATAAATCCACTTCCGGGGCCCACTTGGTGTATGTTTGGGCTGAGCTTGATCTATCCACGAGTTGAGGCTTTTATTGGAGTTGAACTCCAAGTTATGACGTGTTTTGGGCGTTCAACTCCGAATCATGACGTGTTTCTGGCGTTTAACTCCAGACAGCAGCATGTACTTGGCGTTCAACGCCAAGTTACGTCGTCAATTTCCGAATAAAGTATGGACTATTATATATTGCTGGAAAGCTCTGGATGTCTACTTTCCAACGCCGTTGAGAGAGCGCCATTTGGAGTTCTGTAGCTCCAGAAAATCCATTTTGAGTGCAGAAAGGTCAGATTCCAACAGCATCAGCAGTCCTTTTGTCAGCCTTCTTTCAGAGTTTTGCTCAAGTCCCTCAATTTCAGCCAGAAATTACCTGAAATCACAGAAAAACACACAAACTCATAGTAAAGTCCAGAAATGTGAATTTAACATAAAACTAATGAAAACATCCCTAAAAGTAGCTTGAACTTACTAAAAACTACCTAAAAACAATGCCAAAAAGCGTATAAATTATCCGCTCATCATGACCCAAAGAGGTGCTGGACATCAATGTCTCTTGGACTGAATTATGAGCCAAGTGCCTGTGGTATGTATGTGTAGAGGAGAGGCTTGAGTTAGTAAGTCTAAGGGGGTGCTTCATCACCCAACACCTTGAGCCATATGGGTCGGGAGTGTTGACTGAAAACTTGTCTAAAAGGCTACCTCAACACAGAACACTAAGCTGCAAATAAAGAATAAGTTTCTGAGCAAAAGAAAAACAAAAATCAAACACCAAAGATCAATGAATAATAAAGTTTCATAACAACACCTTAGTTAGCCCCTAAAGGGACATCTCAAACCTGGAAACCAATAACAATTGAGCTTCAAATATATCCTACATGAAACCTTATGAACCAAGTTTTATTGCTTTCCAATAAGGACCCATAGTCTTCTCTGTTTTCATTCATTCTTCTTATATTTTACTGCTTGCTTGGGGACAAGTAAGATTTAAGTTTGGTGTTGTGGTGCCAAGGCATCTGAGGCTAGTTTCACAAGCCTTTTTTATTTGTTTTCATTTAGTTTCATGCACTTTCTTGAGCAATAAGTAAGTAGTTGGATGAGAATTTTATGCATATCTTGATTCAATCAAACATAGTTAAATTGATGCATTTTCATGAGATTTATGCAAGATTTTCTTGATGATATCAATGATGCAAAATCTTGTGATTTTAGCAAGGCTTTGATGTATGTGTTTGGTTGATGATAGGTAAAGAGAAGCAAGGAAGAAGCAGAGCAAGAAGCAGAAGAAGCAACGTTGGTGGCCAAAGTTGGCTCACCAACGTTGCTAGGCAACGTTCCAAAGGGCTAAAATGCAACGTTGGTGGCCAAAGTTAGCTCACCAATGTTGGAGGGAACGTTGGTGAACCAGCGTTACCTCCAACGCCTGCAATAAAATTTTCAAAGTTGGAGCAAGGAAATTGCCTTGTGTGCATACGCACAAGAAGAAAAATTACAAGTGTGCGCATGCACAAGACAATGTGCGTATGCACAAGTATGCAACGTTGGTGAACCAACGTTGAGTTCACCAACGTTGAGTCCAATGTCTGCGATGAATCTCCCAATTTGAGTTAGAAAATTTGCTTTGTGTGCGTACGCACGGCGTTGTGTGCGTACGCACAAGAAGAAAAATTACAAGTGTGCGCATGCACAAGGCAGTGTGCGTACGCACAAGTGTGCAACATTGGAGATAACATTGGTTCGTCAGTGGCAACTCTCAATCCTTTTTCAAGTAATGTTTGACTCAACGTTTTCCTGTAAACGTTGATCACCAACGTTACTACCAGCAACAATACAAATTGGGCACCCATGCAAAGTTTGAACGTTAGTCTGCCAACGTCCTCATCAACGTCACTCAAAGCCACTCTTAACTTGCTTCAACAAAGGCCAAGGCCCACATCCAAGACTTAAAGACTGAATAAAAAAAGTGTATAAATAGCAGAGAGTTTGAGTTAGAAAGGGATCGGGAACCTGTGGATCTAGGATTATAAACACTCTCTGTAAATTCAGTTTACTTTTGCAATGAACTTTTCAATTTCAATTTCAATTCCCAGAGCTATGAACAACTAAACCCCTCTTCGTTAGGTTAGGGAGCTCTGTTGTAATTCAATGAATCAATTATAGGTTTCATTCTTCTTCTTCTCTCCATTCTCTTGATTTGCTTGAAAGCTTTTGATCTTCATCCAATTGAGCAATTGTCTTGAAAGAGAAATTGCTCATACTTAGATTTTCTCTAAACCATGAAAAAGGAATGAGGAAATCATGCTAGAAATGCTTTCTCATGTTGGACTGGGTTGGGGGTTGGATGGATACAGTGACATATAATCCTACCAATACTGTGATCTAAAAAAACATGTGGTATAATCAGTGATCGTACTTCATCTCTTCCCATGAGCAATTAGATCAAGGAATTGGCAATTTTTCAAGCTTAAAGAGATTGAATTGCCAAGACATTGGAATTCAATAACCTAAGATCGCCAAGAGATCAATGAATGCATGGATTGAGGAAGAGATGAGAATGAACTTGATCCGGAGAATGCAACATCTCCTAAGCCCAATGATCTTCCCCATTCTGATCTTTCCATTCTTTAATTTCTGTAGTTTACATTCATGTTAATCAACCCCATTCCCATTTAAGTTTCTGCAATTTAATTTTTGCTCTTTACATTTGCAATTTAATTTCAGTTATTTACATTTCTTGCTATTTACGTTTCCCACCATTTAATTTTCTACAATTCTCAATCTAATTTTGCTTAGTTCAACTAGAACACTCCTCTAATTAAAGTTTCTCAACCAATCAATCCTTGTGGAATTTGACCTCACTCTATTGTGAGTTTTTACTTGACGACAATTCAGTATACTTGCCGAGAAAAATTTGTGGTGATACAGATTTTCGTGCATCAGCCATGAAGGTTGTCCATATGCTTGGGGCTCCTCCCATCTTTAATCTCCAAATCCTTGATGCAAACCTTCATTGAAGCATTCATTTCTTACAACATAGTTTGAACCAAACTCATGGCCAAAGTGATGAGAATTTAGAGTAGCAAGAGAGAATAAAAACAAAAACTAACAAGAAACAAAGAAAGCAAAGTCCTACAACTAGAAAAACTAGCAAACAAATGAAAAATCAAGATATTCACAATATTGACATATATACAATAACCAATAACAAGCACACATTGTAATTTTCTGGCAACCGCGCCAAAAACCTGAAAGAGTATTACCGTCAGTTAAGAATTTCTTCTCGGTAAAAGAGAATAACCTCATTGCAAGTATAGTTCCAAACCGACAAGTAACACTCAATCAAAGTTTAGTTTTTGGTTGTCACAAGTCCAACCCAATAAAAATAACCAAGAGTATTAGTCTCGGGTCGTTCTCCCTAGGAATTGAAATTGAATGCTCAATTATTGGTTATGAGATTAAATGGGGTTGGGTTGATAAAAGGGCAAGAAAATAAATGGCAAGTAAATAAAGCAAACAATTAAAGAAAGTAATTACTAAAGAGAGACATTCATGGCAAGGATTGAGAATATAGGCTTTAGATGCTAGTGGTGCACGAAATTGTGATCTCTAACAATGGCGCTCAACTTGGTATGCGCATTTATAACTCAGCACTTTCTTCACAACTTTGCACAACTAACCAGCAAGTGCACTGGGTCGTCCAAGTAATAAATCTTACGTGAGTAAGGGTCGATCCCACGGAGATTGTTGGTATGAAGCAAGCTATGGTCATCTTGTAAATCTCAGTTAGGCGGATAATAAATGGTTATGGAGTTTTCGAATAATAATAATAAATAAACAGAAAATAAAGATAGAAATACTTATGTAAATCATTGGTGAGAATTTCAGATAAGTGTATGGAGATGCTTTGTCCCTGTTGGATCTCTGCTTTCCTACTGCCTTCCTTCAATCCTTCTTACTCCTTTCCATGGCAAGCTGTATGTAGGGCATCACCGTTGTCAATGGCTACATCCCATCCTCTCAGTGAA
Organism: Arachis stenosperma; assembly: GCF_014773155.1. NCBI lineage: Eukaryota > Viridiplantae > Streptophyta > Magnoliopsida > Fabales > Fabaceae > Arachis > Arachis stenosperma. The sequence goes on from NC_080383.1 coordinate 69,653,348, forward strand.
AATGGTCCAAATGCTCTGTCACAGCACGGCTAATCATCTGTCGGTTCTCGATCATGTCGGAATAGAATCCATTGATTCTTTTGCGCTTAACATCACGCCCAACAATCGCGAGTTTGAAGCTCGTCACAGTCATTCAATCCCTGAATCCTACTCAAAATACCACAGACAAGGTTTAGACTTTCCGGATTCTCATGAATGCCACCATCAATTCTAGCTTACACCACGAAGACTCTGATTAAGGAATCCAAGAGATATGCACTCGGTCTAAGGTAGAACGGAGGTGGTTGTCAATCACGCGTTCATAGGTGAGAATGATGATTAGTGTCACGGATCATCACATTCATCATGGTGAAGTGCAACAAATATCTTAGAAAAGGAATAAACTGAATTGAATAGAAAATAGTAGTAATTGTATTGAAACTCGAGGTACAGTAGAGCTCCACACCCTTAATCTATGGTGTGTAGAAACTCCACCATTGAAAATACATAAGTGATGAAGGTCTAGGCATGGCCGAATGGCCAGCCCCCATGAACATGATCAATAGTCTCCTAAGATGAATAAGAGATTAAAACTGAGACCAAAGATGTGGTCAAAGACCTCTAATACAATAATAAAATGTCCTATTTATACTAGACTAGCTACTAGAGTTTACAGAAGTAAGTAATTGATGCAGAAATCCACTTCCGGATCCCACTTGGTGTGTGCTTGGGCTGAGCTTGAGCTTTACATATGCAGAGGCTTCTCTTGGAGTCGAACGCCAAGTTGTAACGTGTTTTTGGCGTTCAACTCTGGTTCGTGACGTGTTTCTGGCGTTTGACTCCAGAATGCAACATGTAACTGGCGTTGAGCGCCAGTTTGCGTCATCTAATCTCGAATAAAGTATGGACTATTATATATTGCTGGAAAGCTCTGGATGTCTAATTTTCAACTCCGTTGAGAGCACGCCATTTGGAGTTCTGTAGCTCCAGAAAATCCATTTCGAGTGCAGGGAGGTCAGAATCCAACAACATCAGCAGTCCTTTGTCAGCCTTTTATCAGAGTTTTGTTCAGGTCCCTCAATTCCAGCTAGAAAATACCTGAAATCACAGAAAAACACACAAACTCATAGTAAAGTCCAGAAATATGAATTTAGCATAAAAACTAATGAAAACATCCCTAAAAGTAGCTTGATCCTACTAAAAATTACCTAAAAACAATGCCAAAAAGCGTATAAATTATTCGCTCATTAGCTAGTTATTAATTATCATACAATGATTAACAAGTGCTAATCCTATTAAGTCATCTTCAACATCAGAAGAAGGTACAATGTTATCTTCAACATAGGAAGAAAGTCAAATAGGACTTGTTAATCTCAATCCAAAAGTCCTAATCAAGTCACTAATTGAATGAGCAAGAGATTAGAGTCAATGAGAATAATATTAACTAACAACTCTAGATTACCAACATAAATTGGGTATTAATGACTCAAGATTGCCTAATTTCTCTTTTCAAGTCAAGAATGTTAAAAAAGCTACTCTAAAATCCAACCAAGCATTTTGTCAAACACTTGGAAGGCACAAAAGAAAAGCATCATAAAAGTGCAATAATAATAAATCTACAACTACCCAATGCAAGAAAAGTAACAATCAACAATTAAAGAAAACAATAATAACATGAAGAAACATCAAATTGCATTAATGGAAACTAAATTCAACAAAGAGTTCATAAAAGTGACATAAAAGGGAAATTAACATTATAAACTAAGAGAACAAGGATGTGAAAAAAGGAAATTGTAAAGAAAACTAGATGAAAACAAAAATTTAAACCTAGATCTAAGAGAAAAATTAACTTAAGAACCCTGATTCTAGAGAGAAGAGGGAGCTTCTTTCTCTAGAAAACTACCTAAAGCATGATCCTAAGCTAATCTAATTCCTCCCCCTTTGTCCAATCTTGAATTTTGCATCAAATAGCTTCAAAAATGAGTTGGATTTGGGCCTGGAAAGCTTAGAAATCGCCCCCAGCGTATTCACTTTAATGAGGTCACGCGACCAGCGTCACGCGTGCGCATGGTCGATGCGTGCGCATCACCTTGCGAATTCCCTCCTCACGCGTACACGTGGGTGATGCGTGCGCATCACTGGCAGATCTCCTCCTCACGCATACGCGTGAGTGACGTGTGTGCATGGCCTTCAATCCTCCAAATGCTCATTTCTTCATGAATTATCCACTTTGGATGCTCTTTTCTTCATTTCTTCCATCCAACACTTGCCTTATGAACCTAAAATCACTCAACAAACATATCAAGGCATCAAATGGAATTGAAGTAAATTAAATTTAGCTATTTAAAGGCCTAAAAAGCATGTTATCACTTTTAAATAAATGTGAGAATAGGTTGATAAAATTCCCTAAATTCAACACAAGATAAACCACAAAATTTGGGTTTATCACACCCCTAAAGCAATAACGCCACAAATTTCTCAATAACATATAGCAGAATAGCGACTAAACTAGTTTTCAGAGTAAAGCAACTTACTAAAATCGAGGATAAGTGTGGGAACAAAGCCGCAGCAGTTCCGACGAGCTCTATCAACGATCAGAACTCTGGCGGCGGCGGCTGTAACAACATGCAGTGACTATAAGGTTACAGAAATTCAAAATGGAAACTAGAATCAAAACACCCTTATCGACAGCGGATCTCGGCGACAACAACTTCGTTCACCGGCAATAGAGGCATAGCCGGTGGCTTGAGGCTCCAACAGCAGTGGATTTGGCGATGACGGGTCCTTCAGCGGTGACCGAACAAGACAGCTCCTCTTCTCTCTCACATTCGGACTCCCGACGGCGACGCACTCCACCACTGTAGAAGCATGCATGAATGGCGACGACGTCTTCCTCTCTAACTGGCTCGTGCTCGGCAGCGACGAACTTCACAGTGAGGGTGACGGTAGCAACATGAGTCCCGCAAAGATGACAACGGATGCGAGGTTAGTGGCGGCTTATCCTCTACATGCGTCTTTGCTCTCTGACGACGTCCATGGCAACACGATAGCGCGGCTGTGGCGAGGCGGCCGTCCTGAGCAGAGCGGCAGTGGTGCGACGGCTCCTCCTCCTCCGACGCCCTCCCTCGGGTCTTCCTTTTCTTCCTTCCCTCTTCCTTCTTTCCTTTCTTTCTTTTTCTTTCAGAACCGCGTGTGTGTGTTGTTGAGTGTGAGAGAGGTGAGTGTAGTGTGTTAGGGTTTTGGGTGGTGTGGGTTAGTTTAGGTATTTTTATTAAAATTAGGGATAGTAGTGTAATTTTATACAATAAATAAAAAAATAGAATAATAATTAAAAATCAAATTAAATATAAAATATCCATCTTTAAAATACCTTTTAATTACCAATTTGTAAATTATTTTTAGTTAAATACTAATTTAATAAAAATTAGAAATAAGTAAATTAATTCTCATTTATTTATAAAATAAGATTAAAAATCTAAATATTAAAATTAAGTCAAATAAAATACACATTATTTTTAAATTATAAAAACTTTAAATTATAAATACGAATTTATCTTGTTTATATACAAAATCTCAAAAATATCATCTCAAGTAAAATACAATAAATCTTAAATAATTTATTAATAACTTTTCAAAATTCCGAATCTTACACCGACTACACATATATAAACATAACAAATGAACAATAAGATATAACAAATTATTATTTAAAAAAGTTGTTATCAAACAACAAAAATAACAATAACAAATTATACTACAAAATTTATTATCAAATAAGAAGAATAACAAGAAATCTATTCTCAAACAATAAGAATAATAACAAATTTGTTTTACTACTAGTTTTCTACGCTTGACCAAAATAAAAAACACAAAAAAAATGAAAAATACAAATTACCCGAATAAACAATGTTAATAATTCATGTCTCAAATTTGATATTTTTTTTAAATTATTCAAAAATATTTTATTTAAAATGTACAACATGTAGAATATTTATTGTTATGTGTAACATGTTACATCTTGGACACTAAGATCGCATTCAATATAAAGCTAAATCTCGAGTGTTGTGCACCCAGAATAAGGAACATTAGATTTTAAATAGATCTCGATCACGAATTGTAACATATTATTTTATCACATGTATGTTGCGGCATTAGCGTAGTATGTACGTCGAACATTACCCTTATATGGTCATCAGTCTCAACCCAAAATATCTTGTTAAGAAACCCCACACGGCGACGCTGATAAGAATCTATAGGCAACTCTCCCAACCTCCTTGGAACCTATTGCCCCATGTTATTCAAGATGATATTTTTTAGCGCATCTAGAGAATCAAAACTGCAAGTGCGCAACATCACAAAAAAACTGCACTCAAATATCACTCATTTCTTATCATTTTTTATTATTCTATTTGAATAAACAACTATAAAAAAAACTTATTACTAGCCATATCTACGAAGGAGAATAGAGAGTGGTGATATAAATGAATTATGGTTAGCTTTGGAGACTTCAAGTCCTTTATATACGTAATTTTTCTTTTGACAAAGTTATTTAGAATGCAGAGAAACCTATACAATATTACACACATCTCAGGTACACTAGGATGAATTTTTTTGTAGCCTGATCTCGAGTGCACAACACTCTAGATTTGTGTAGCTACGTAGATGTAACTTATCCTAGATGCATCTAAGATATTTTTTAAAGTGTTTCACATTTCGAATACATAATATTAGTTTTGTGTGATTAATTTTCTTCTACTTTTTGTACCTAAGATATATAATGACAATATAAAAAATAAATATTTTCAGATTGTGGATATTAATAAATAAAAGATTTAATTGATTTAAATAAATTTTTTTAAATTTGTCAATTCTTATAAGAAGTTTTATAGTAATCTCTTACTCATGAAAGGTGAATTAGGGATTAATTTTTGACTTTCATAGATTTACTTAGAATTTATTTCCAGTAATTTAAAGTCTAAATAGTGTCAATAATTTAGTCAAAAATATCAATAATTAATAAATATTATCAAATTATTAAAACTTGAAAAATAAATAAATAAATAAATAAATTTTTTAGAATAGATTTTGCTAACTAAGAATACTTGTTAAGGACTAAAAATAAAAAAATTATAATAAAAAACTAGTTTCACTTTCATCATTTTTTTTATCCTAATAAAGCCATCGATTGTTATATTTTATTATAAAAAACTAGTCTCAAGATGAGAGAAGGATCTTCTAGCAAAAGCTTTCTATATTTTCAAGGCTTAAACATGAATATGTCAATAAGAAATAATTAACATTGTTACTATTTTTATTGATCTTCTATTGGTTCTAATAAAATCACTATTCTAAAAATTAAAATAGACTAACTAATCAATTGACTTGAAAATATCAACCAAAACTAATTTGATTCAGTCAATCAAAAGAATTGTTTAATTCAAAAGTTAAAATCAGATTGAAGAAATGTCAAAATCTAAATATCTTTGTGTTACTCGATAGAAAGTATGTCAAGGTCAATAGGAAAGAATTTGATCATTAACATAGGTGAGTTGTAGAAAAGTTCTTTTTACTAGAGATTGGAAGAATTCTGCATTAAGGTTTTTACTTGACAAAGAAGTGTTGAAAATGACAAAGGTATCAAAGAGAGAGTTTGATGAGTAAAAAAGTGGAGTGTCTTTTGATATAAGAATAGTTATTGGTGAAATAACAGTAATAATATGTATTATCACATGTCAATTTAGGATTGGTCGAGCGTATTTATAAATAAGAGTGCGAACAAAACACAAGGAATTAGAAATTCTCTTCAGAAAACATATTTATTTTCTCACACATTCCAGTAATTTTCTGTAGTCCTATCTAAATTCATTTTTTTAGGTTTCTTTCCATTTTATTTGTAATTTCTTTAAGTTTATGTAAAATAATTTTTTTTGCCAGTTAGTTTCATTTTATTTATATCAAACTTAAGTTTTTCGAGATTCTATGAAGACAGTATTTGTATCAAATATTTTGGTCTTCTAAAAAGTATTGAATTTATATATTTATGTGATTTGCAAGTTATGTGTGCATATTATTAATTTTACATTTATTTTGCAAGCATATTTATGATTCTTCCAAATGTTATATCTTTCATTATTATTTTCTTCATTATCGAACAAAGAAATTTGGATGCACTTTAAAATTGGTGCTCACAAAAAAGAATGTGGTTTTAAATTTAGATCTTAAACTATTCCTTATACTTTGATTTTGAATCTATCTCATTAATTTCAAAATATAAAAATATGCATAATAATGCTTCAAATAAGAATTGAGAAAAATTTACTGATAAACTATCACCATGATGCATGTGCATCATTGGTAGTTGTACTTATTACTTTTAGTAGTTTTCAATTTGTTTTCATGTAAATGTAGTTAATAAATAAGTAAATTCATGAATTATCCCTGCATGCATTGGTTCATCAAGCATTAGTAAAATTGTGATCATTTCATGAAAATACAAGAGTTATTTAATGCAAGAAATGGTGCTTAAAAAATGGTTTGAGTAGATGAGCTTCATTGCATTGAGATAGAATAGTAAATCTTGTATTAAATCATGAACTATCAAAGTTTTGATGCACCTTCCTTGGTTAATGATAGGAGAAAGCAAAGCCATGGAGAAGCAATAGCGCTCAAAATGGCACTCAAACTGCAAGTGCCAATAAAGAAGGGTGCTTAAATGGCAAGCACCAATAATGCCATAGCGCTCACTTAGGCACTCATTTTGCAAGCGCCAGCACCTGGAGCATGCCTCAGTGCTCACTTTGGCACTCATCTTTCAAGAGCCAACATTGAAGAGTCCAGCGCTCGTTTGCACGCTCATTTAGCAAGCGCCAAAGAGCACCTGGGGCTAACCTCAGCGCTCGTTTGCATGCTCACGTCAATGCTCACATACCATGCGCCAAGAACACCACTGGGAGCAGGCCTGGCGCTCACTTGGGCACTCATTTGGGCGTTCTCTTACCTAGCGCCTTCGATTATGAAAGTTGGAGAACTTTGGAAGTCTTGTGCGTACACACAAAACATGCATTTTCAAAGAAGAGTGCGTACACACAAGCCTGTCTGCACGCACAAAAAGGTAATTTTGGCGCTCACTTGGGTGCTCATTTGCACGCTCAGCAAACTGAGTGCCTTCGATACTTCACCAAGAGGAATTTGAGGTTTGTGCGTATGCACACCCTGATATGCGTACGCACAATGGTGATTCCTGCGAGCATGCGTACGCACAAGCAAGCGTGCGTACGGACAAAAAGGAAAAAGTCTTGGCGCTCGTTTTCACGCTCAGCAACTGAGCGCCAGCCTCCCAGGATGCCTCCAATAGATTTGGGCAGCGCCAACCTTTCCACAAGTGCATCCAACTCAAGTTCGTAAGACCCAACTCAAGAGCATCAATTGAAGACTTGAGAAGCCAGAGAACTAGTATAAATAGGGGGAGCTTTGTACTGAAAAGGTGAAAAGGAAACTTCCTAGTGGGGAATATACATCACTTTTTTCATACTTTTCTTGTACATAGCTTTTATTTTATTTTCCATCTTTGTCATTTTCAATTCAGTTTGTAATGAGAGCAATGACTCACTAAACCCCCTCATTCATTAGGAGGAGGAGCTCTATTTGATTTCAATGAATTAATGCTATTTTCTTCTTCTTGATTCAAGTGTTGTTTATCTAAGAGAGAGTTTTTGTGCTTCATAGATCCAATTACTATCGAGAGAGGAATTGGATCTACTTGAATTGTATGATGAACTTGAGAAAGGAGTCATAGAATTTAGTTTGAGATACTTCTCTCATAATTCTCTTGCTTGATAATTCTTGGTCTGGTACGTGACATATAACCACCTTGAATTGATATCCTAAGAGTTGTGTGGCTTTAGATTATCAATTGAGCTTCACTTTTTCTCATGAGCAATTAGATCAAGAGATTGGCAATTGATTATGTTAAGAAAAATTGAGTCACCAAGAGATTGGGACACAATTACTTACAATATGTCATAGATCTACTTCATATGATTGAGAAGGAGTTGAGACCCATTGATTCAGGAAGAATCAAACACCTCCTATCCCTAATGATCTTACCCATTATCACTTCTTCACTTATTTCAGTTTAGTTGCTTCCTTTGATTTCCTTTCCGAATTTCTAATTTCAACTCTATGCTTAATTTCCCAAGTCCCTTTACACTTCAGCAATTTAGATTTCTTTGTCATTTATTCTTCCGCATTTACTTTCTTGCAATTTAATTTTATGCTCTTTATTCTTCTAGTCATTTACATTCATGCTCTTACATTCAGTCATTTAATTTCATGTTCTTTACTCTTACGTAATTTACTTTCCTGTCAATTTATTTATTAAATACACAAAAATCATTAAATATTTGTTTGACTAGAATAGCCACTTAACTAAAGTTGCTTAATCCATCAATTTTCGTAGAATCAACCTCACTCAAAGTGAATTATTACTTGACTACGATCCAGTATATTTATCGGTAGAATTATTGTTCATCAATTTCCATATCACACCACTTGTTACGAATTGATGGGTGATGATTTGCAATAGTATAAATAGTTAAAATAAGAAAATAAAAAAATTACTTGTAAATAAATAATTTAAAATTAGGTATTTTTTAAACTAGTTCTATGATCTAATTAGGCCAAAATAAATCTTGTTTGAAATATACTCATAATTTTTAATTTCCAAATAATGCTTAAAGCCTAACGAGAAAACTATATGTCTTATTGACTTAGCTATTGTACTTAGTTAGGCCAAACACTACCACAATCCAAAATGATGTATATATAATAAGGATTAAAAGTTTAAGACTATAATTAAGTCTTTTAAAATTTTCTATATATTCCATAATTTATCAGTTTACAAGACTATATTATTAAATATTTTTAAGATTTTGAAATATTCTAAAAACTACAATCTTTTATAATATTCAACATATTTTAAAATTAATCATTTAATGTTGTTGGTACTAAATTAAGTTATCAAGTTATCAATTTAGAATTTTAAAAATGTTTTAAGATCAAATAAATTATTACCTAAGTTGAAAACTTTAAGTTGAATTATAATTGCTAGAGATTACTAAAAATTTCAAGTTGTTCATGGTGTTATTAGAAAATTCATGAAAAAACTTCTCAAAGTTTGACAAATCAAACTGAAAATTAAGTTAAAAACCTATAACTTATCAAAATCACCACCTTACTTTTTACTTAGTGATTAAGAAAATTAACAAATGCAACACTATAAATAGGCATCACATGTAATATAATAGTATCGTTTAAGTAAAGTTCATAAATCAATGAGGTTATGTTATTATTGAGAAAAATTATATTGTTGTAATTTTGTTCTTCTTTTTAGTATTATATTATGTTATTGTTGAGAAAAAAATATATTAATGTTATGCTATATTGTTGTTGAGGTGTTTACGTGAATAAGCAATCCTAAGGCCAATTAATTGTGTGGGTTTATACTTATGTTTAGTATCAAAAATATTTTTATCCATCACCAATTATTTGAGAATTTATAAGTTGTATAAGAGTTCCCACATAGTTATTTGTTTATCAAATGAGTTCAATTTAGCATTAATTTGTGATGAGTGAGAATATCTTTCTCACCTTAAAGTATTTGTGAAAACAAGAGTGTTCATATCAAAGAGGTTGTCAAATAGAAGAGTTCTTGCTAGAGAGGTGATAAGAATAAAAAAAATTTAATGTTGGCTTATTATAGTCATTATAGTGAGGTTTTCAAATCAGTGAAAAATCAAATTAGTTGGAAAATGTAAAACCCGGTCTAACCGTAATTAATTAAATAATAAATTAAACAGGAGCGAATATGGTTGGAAGATTTGGCAATTGAAATTTGATGATTTAAATATGATATTTGGATTTAGTGAATTTTTCTGAGTCGGAAGACATAGTTTTCTGCGTGAAGACGCGCGCTGGAATTTTGACCAGCAGTACCAGCTGAGATCTGTCTGGTACTGCAGCTGAGAAAATTGATTATAAGTAAATGAGTTTAAGAAATGAGGAATTTTAATTAGGGAAGGTAGAAATATTTAAAATGCGATTTGGAGTGCTAATCTTAAAGATTTTAGCCCAAAATTGGGCCAACGAACAATAATAAGTGAACCGAGTCTAAGTGAGCCCAAGACCCAACATATATAAATATTAGTTATGAGCATTTAAACTCATTTTACCCTAAAAGAAAGGGTTGGGGTGCTGAATTGAGAATAGAGAAGAAAAGAGAGAAAACCTAACTCTCTTTGATCTTCAAATTACCATAACTTTCTCTCCGGAACTCCGATTGATGAGCCGTTTATGGCCACACGTCACTCTTCTCATCCTCTACAATTCTATCTAAGTTTTGTGGTGAGTAATTCACTATCCTCTGCCCAATTTTTGTTTTTCTCTTTAAATTCGAATTTGGTTTAGGTTTTGAGGAAACCTTGTGATTTCGGTTGTTTATGAGTGCTCTAGTATGAGCCATGGGTGATATTCATCATAATATTTAGTAGGTTAAGGTAAGAAGTATTCAAACCCTTGTAATTTATCAATTTCATGAACCCTAGGTTAATGTATATATGTGAAATTGGTTATGTTAGTGTATTTGGTGACTTTGGTGCACAATTGGGAGATTGGTGTTGCTTGAGGAGCCTTGGTGAGGCTTGGAACTAAGGTTGGTGGAGACTTCCAAAGAAGATGCTCAATTGGTTTGGCTACAAGAGGTACGGTTTAAGTTTTATTTAAGTACCATGTGGTGTGATGAGAATTCCTAGGCTAGATGCCCCTAGGATTAAGTTTGGATTGTGTGAATGGTTGGTGCTAATATGCATAATTAATATGTAGTGTGAATTAATGATTGGGTTGAGAATTGTGTGAAATTATGTGTTTGGTGTGTTGAGAATATGATGAATTGGATAATGAGTATTGGTTTGTGGATTATACAATTAAATTGTGAATTTGGGCCGGAGGCCGTGAATTTTGAGCCAGAAGCCGGAAAGAGGTAAGGAAGCTAAGGTAAGTTGATGTGTGCATTGTGTGATGACACAAGTGATTGGATGAATTTTATATATTGAATATGTGATTATGATTATTGATGCCTTGGTGGTATGATGCATGAGAGATATGCATGTTGTGATATATGCTTGATGAATGATTAAGGTTGATTTATGGGTGAAACCATCGGATGGTGAGTATGATATTGATTATGTATAATGATGGTTGATTGGAAATGGTGTTGTTGGAAATTGGCATGAGGAAGAGTATATGATATGTAAATGTATTTGAGTTGAGCCCCTTGGGTGAAGTGGGTTAAAATGATGGAATATTAAATTTGTGAATTGTGGTAAAGTGTTAATGTATGAGTTGAGGAGGCTTGATGTTGATTTTGGTATATTTTGATCGATTTTAAAAAGGGTTGAAATTGGCATGTTTTGGTTGATTTTGAAAAAAGTTGAAATTGACTTATTTTGAAATTGGCACATTGTGGTTTTGTACGAAAATATGGTTTTTGGATATACTTTGATGGGACATAACTTGGACTCCAGATCCTCTTTTTGTGCCAAACTTGTTTAGAAATGAAATTGGATCCGGGATGTTCATGCCGTTCGAAGAACGGGCAAAAAATGATTTAAAATGAAGAAGTTATGTCCGTTGGAAGATTGGGGGTTTAATCTGTGAATTCTGCAGCTTTTAACTTAGAAATTTTTTAGCAGAATGCCCCCACGCGTAGGCGTGACTGACGCGTACGCGTCGTTTTTTGAAAAAGCACCATCCACGCGTGCGCGTCGATGCGCTGCACCCATTGCCCAACCATTTTTTCCGAGAGTTGTGTTAGAGTTATGCCAGTTTTGTGCGTGGGGCACAAACGCGCCCACGCGTACGCGTCATTTGACTATTTTTCCATCCACGCGTAAGCGTGGGCGACGCATACACATCGATGAACTTTGTGGCCATCCACGTGTGCGCGTGGAGGACGCGTACGTATGGCCTTGTTTTCATCCCAAAGGTGATTTTTGAGTTTTAAAAAGCCAAATTTCATACTTCTAAACCTCTGATCTCACCCCTTGTGTATTAAATCAGTATGATATGCCTAGCAATGAGAATGGAGCTTTGGGATGTGATAACTTGTGAATGGAGCAAGGGAAAGATTTATGATCAATGATGATCAATGATGATTGCATGAGATACGGAGGATGGCGGTGGAAGTGCGTTACGTGCCATGAGCCGAAGGGCTGTACATGTTGATAAATTGGCTAGTCCTAGATTGGACTGTGAGCCAGATGGCTGAGTTATTGCCGAGTTACGGTGGAGCCATGTTGATAAATTGGCTAGTTCTGGATTGAACTGTGAGTTGGATGGTTGAGTTATTGTCGGGTTACGGCGGAGCCATTATTGATTATGGCCGAGTATAAATTCATATATGCTATTGAATGAATTGTGAATTTAAGATGGATGGCTGAGATGAATGTTGTATGCGAGTATGCTTGTGTTTTCTCTCTGGTTGTAAGGGTGACAGGGCACCGATACCCTCTAATGGCGACAGGGCACATATTCCCTCTAATGATATTAATGCGCAACAGAGAGACTGTGCCCGGGTTAGCTACCGGACACGTCGGGTTGGCTTGATAACCGACAGATGATATTATCAGCCATAGGGCAGGCATGCATCATATTGCATATTTTTGAATTGCCATATTGTATATGCTACATTACCTGATTATGTGCTACTTGTTCTACTTGTACCTTAATCGTGCATTACTTGTCTGTATTGCTAGTGTTTGTACAACTGAGAGGTCCCTCATGCTGGTGTCGGTAGGTGTTGAAGGCTGTTCTTGATGAGATGAATTGGTGATGCGAGTGTATAATGATGATGATCATTGAATGAGATAATTTGAGCTCCCTGGGTAGATGCAGTGGAGTGAATTCGCTTGCTCCAGGTGAGGATTTTATGTATTAATATAGAATTGCTGAGACAGAATGACTGGTGATGGTTTTATTTATAATTTTGGTCTGGGTTGTTGGAGTGTTAGCAACTTGGAAAGCATGAAGAAGATAAATTAGACTTAGCTTCCCGTTATGATAGTTGCCCATTCATGGATTAGCGAGAACCTAGGATGGATATTTGGTGGAAAAGAAGATTAGGATGCTTAGTGAGTTTTTGTTGCAGTGCATTGTATTCATTTGGCACTTTTACCGTATTGGGAACCCATAGGCCCGGGGTTCTCATTCCGTATATATCTCTTGTTTTTCAGATACAGGTCCAAGTGCTCAGAAGTGAGCTGTGGTTCGTCTGAGAGACGGCGAAGATCTTTATTTTCTCTACCTTATATTTTGCTTAGAATCTCTCCACCTTTATTTGAAGGGCTTACATTATGTACTGAACTCTTTTGAACTTGCCTATAGAGGCTCTTATGTTTCTTTTGGGAGAGATTAGGAGTTTCTGTTGTCAACTACTTTCATACTGTACCCTAGCCGGCCTAAACTTCACAGGTCGTAACTAGTGGCTATTTACTTATATATATATATATATATATATATATATATATATATATATATATATATATATATATATATATATATATATATATATCCATATGTTATCTATCTCTTAATCTCCTTTATGCCTTTATCCGTATATTGCTTTCGACTCCATACTTCATCTTTAGTTATCGAAACGTGAGTGATACGTCTTTGCGATTTTATTTTTATTTTTTTCGGACTTCTCAATTAATATCCCTTTCAATTATACTTATATTTATATATTAAAAATCTACCTGAGACCCACCGTAATATCATTGACTTATGACTCGATCATAAGGATTTGAATATTAGGGTGTTACAGAAAACAAAGTCTATCCACTAAAAATGTTACAATTTTTGCAGTCTTGTTAATGCAAGTGTAAGAGAAACAGTTGATGTTACAACTCAGAAGAATGTTTGATTGATGCTATAGCAAATTATAGTGGAGAGAATTCTTCACAAAATGATTATGAGGTACAATTATGTGATGACTACAATGTTAGAGTTCTATATGTAAAGTATTTGATACAAAATTGCATAGAAAAGAAGATGATCTAGAGTTATTTAAAGAAAAAAGAAATCATCATCATCAACAATAATGTTAAAGTGTCAAGAGAATTTGACATGATGTGAACCAAATAAGAATTGTTTAAAAGAGATCATAGATTCAATCATTAAAGAAGAGATAGAAGAGATTTCAAATAAAGAGATTACAAAAACATTTACAAAAGAAGAACTAAAAGTTAGAAAAAAAATTTTAATATTCAAATGACTTTGTTTATGAAGTTTGGAGAATCAACATTATAAGAAAAAAGATATGATTATTAGTATTATCACTTTGAAAATCGAGATGAAGATAGAAAAATAGTACTTTGTCAAGCTTAATTTAAAGTAAGACAATGTTAGTATTAAATCAAGTTGTCAAGTTATCAATTTAAAATTTTAAAAAAATTTAAAAGAAAAATAATTGCTAGAAATTTCAAGTTGTTGTTCATGGTGTTGTTAAAAAATTCATGAAAAATTTTCTTAAAATTTGACAAGTCAAAGTGAAAGCCAAATTAAAAATCTTTAGCTTACCAAAAGTATTTTCTTATTATTTCTTACTTAATGATTATTAAATACACCACTATAAATAAACATCATATGATATGATTTAAGGTGAAGTTTAGAAGTTAGTATGAACTTAGAGTGAGAGTCTTTATTTTTTCTCCATAATAAAAGTATAATAGAGAGTATAGTTATATCTTATATTATTGTAGTTTTGTTTTTTTAGTATATTATTATGTTATTATTAATAAAATTATGTTAAAAGTATATTATATTATTGTTGAGAAATTTATGTGAATGAGTGATTTTGGATCTAATTAATTATATGATTTATATTTACAAATATTTTTATATGTTTTCAAATTTTCAATACTTAACCAATATTTTTATGATATACCTAAAGTAGTAAATTTATAGTTTTTATTTCGATTTAATATACTACCATAAAATCATAATTTGTAAAATCGTAAAATAAAACATAAGTACAAC